>NW_009196542.1:0-5976 GCF_000690835.1 Fulmarus glacialis | reverse complement strand
GAAAGAGGGTCCAAAGTTTTGCCTTCCAGTGCACACACAGCTCAGCACCATGCAGCCTCATGGAGACAGGGACGGATGAGTCACTGCCGCGGTGGTATTCAGAGGGGTTGAGGGCCCTGAGCACGCACCCGCAGCGAAGCAGCTGTGTTGGTTTCGCTGCTCACTGAACAAACATTTGATCCAACAGGTCAGGCATATAACACAGGGACAGACATGTTACTATAAATAGAAAACCAATAAACTACTGTGGAAGAAATCCAAGGCTTTAGGGGTTACTTCTCTGAACCTCCTCCACACAAAGTGCTATATTACAGAAAGCTATTAACATTCAGAATATGAGCTCTGTAAGAAAAAAGGGTTTCCAGCACATGACCAACTAACCTCTAATGCATTTTGTTGACCAGAATTGGCATAAGAGAAAAAGTGAAAAGCCTGAATACATTTAAGTGTTCATGTGCCATTTTCCCGAAATTGGGCCCTGACTTCTCAACATGATATATTGACTCAGTCTTCAGTGTAATATAAGACAGTATTATAGTTTGGCAATGCCAAAAAAAGGCCATTGTCTACCCTAAAAATAACAGTCTACTTAAATCCAGTGTCTCCTGCAAAGAAGGAAGGGGGGAAAAAAAAAAAAAGTATTGAGCAATCTGAACCTGGCCTGAACAACCAATTCAGAATAGTATCAATACCTCATTAGTAAAAAACCACTGTAAATAGGACTTCTATATCCTGCTATCTCTTTACACATCTTTAAACCTGGAGCCTCTAAGTAAGGACTCTTACCACTGCTAGCATTAGACCCATTACTCCACCAGGAATTTTGCAAGTAAAAATTGCTGTGCTAGAGAAAGCTATAACCGATTTCTTTTTGGATCAGCACTCCACCATACAATAAAAGACAAAGTACCTTTAGAAAAACCAAACCAAACAAAAAATCTCAAACCCAAATGCAAGAACTGATGACAACAGTATTGGATTAACATTTTGAAGTGACCAAAGAAAGAAAGGTTGTAAAGTACACTGAAAGGAAGTGTGGGAAGAAGAAAATACATATGAAGGGGGGAAAAAAAATTATGTCTAATATGGGGGAAAAAGCCCAACAACAGAAGTCCATGGTTCACAAAGGAAGAGTTGGGGGAAAAAAAAAGGAAGGAAGCAGAAAGGAAAGAAAGAATGAAGGAAAAAGAAATTATAAAAGATAGAAGCAAGAGGTAGAAACTAAAACTTGAGAGGACTGGAAACAAATATAAAATTGAAAAGATACAAAAAGATAGAAGAAAAAAGGTAAAAAACAGCTCAGCACTTGAGAGTCTACAAACTAGCAGCTAAGAAGTGTTACTAACACCTGTACACATAAAGTGCTTAACTTTATATATTAGATATTTTATATACAGATAAGAGACCTTCTATATACAATTTTAGTTCACAAATATAATTAAAAACTGAACTCAGCCCTCTTCAGAAATCAGATGAAACACAGCAAATAATCACTGAGCAAACAAACGTTTATAGGTCTATTATTTCCCATCAAGAACTGGATCCTATAAGGCAGCATTTTGAGAAAGAATGAAATTAATAAATACATCAAGATGCAAGCTATTTAGTATATTGCAGAACAGTCCATTCAAAATCAGTTATAATCATTGGAGGACAGCTGGCTGGGGGGATCTAGCAGACGAGACAAAGACTGTCCTATAGTCTACAAGTCTGGGTATCAGCAGGCGCTGTTGTCTGATTGCTAGCAGAAAATGCTCTTTGCAATTTTACACTCTTTATGTATCACCCTGGAGTCTACAGCATAGCAGGCCAAGCAGTTAGAAAGCTCCAAGTCGTAGCCCTACTTCTCTCCACGCCTTGTTTAAATTTGATGTTGATAGTCTTAATTCCTAATGAAAACCCAGACAGAAATACCAGAATCTCTACAAACCAGAATCTTCCGCGGACACTAAACAAGAAACTGCAGTAACTTGCCATATCGCATCTGCCTCTAGCCAGCAATTCTCTTGTTTTCATTATCAACAGAACAAAAAATAATAGTCCACATTACTACTATCTTTTCCACACTTTGTTTGCATTCATCATAATAACATTTTCCAACTAACACTGACCCATGAATTTCTTAAATCTGTTCTGGAATGAACTCTTCATTGTACACTTTCAACTTTTAATCTAAAGATTAATCATGTTTATACCAAAGTGAAATGGAACATTTCAAATTATAAAGAAGGGGAAAATTACATTTTTCTTGTTAGTTGCTGGTGAAACATGCTCAAAATTTTTCCCTGTAGTCATTTCAGACTCATTCTAAACATCTCTCCAAGAAAGGAAGGACATCCCACATTTAAAATACTTGAAGTCATGCATTTAACAGGCCTAACACATATTTCAGGTTTTATTTCCATTTGGTCACCTTCGAATACCAAAACGAGCTGGAACATTGAAGTCTGTTTAGCTGCAATGACTCCAGAGTGATTCCATCCCCATTCCGCTGGCTCAGTCTAACACAGGTTGCTCTGGCAGCACAATGCTGCCCCAAACTAGGCAGGACTGCAGTAACTATAGGACAGCTTTAGCTCTTCAGGTGAGGCTCCTAAAGGAGCAAAATATAACAGCTATAAAGGTTCTAAATTTTAACATCAATCTTGTCATGCTATTAAGGCATGTTCCAGCCTAAGGACAATCTGTTGAGATGGCAACATCCAGCAATTCAGAACACTTTAACAGTCTGAATCCAGGACAAGAAGCATTTCTTCTTGTCCTGGATGGGGTATGCTCTGGCTAACTATGGTATTTAGCATTGCAACGTCAAAGAATTTGAGGCTGCCTGACAGAGGGGATCACAAAATGTTGGGCAGCTATTTTGCATGCACACAATAAACAAACTTTTATGTGCAAAGGACCTTTTAAGAGAAAATATGGTAAGCCTAACAATGTCAGTGCAAGTATGTCCATGACTTTGGTATCCAAAAAGCTCCTAAACGTCTTTGTGGGTCTTACCCGTATCTGTGCCACGTTCCCTGAAATCAGAGTGCGTTTGGAATGTAGATTCTCCTACAAGGGCAGTTATTAAATGTATAATTTTTTTGGTGTGTATATATATTCTTAAACATGTAAGCTTATGCACACAAACAGGCACCCCATATATATAATAATGACTGTTGACAGCCAACACAAATCTGTTTCTAAATCACAAGGCAAAATTAGTAGTATGTCACATTCAGTTATGTATGTTTATTTCCAAAGGCAGACCAGACTATATACAGATGAATATACTGATTTGATCCTTGGGATCTCTAATTTACAAATGGTAATGCCTCTGTTATGTTTAAAAGTAACTATAATTTATTTTCATACTTTAGTAACTGTGGGGAAAAAATATTACTAGTGACATACTCAGTTAAGTAACCTAAACCACAGCATCAACTACAAAAATCACATTTCTTTCAAGAAAGTGTTTTATCTAATAATACTGCTAATAAGGCTTTAAGATAAACTAAATGAAATTTAAAAGTCGTGAAGAAATTTTTTTCCCCGTGTTTGCATATGTCATTTTTGGCACATCAAATGATCATATGCACCGTCAGCTCAATCTTCTTGCACACAGCCTTTCATTGTTTTTCTAAGATTCTTTCAAAAAGAGATAAGACAAAAAAAAAGACTTAAAATAAGAAAATGTGGCTACTGGCACATAAACACCATCAGGAAGGCTGTTAAGACACAAATTTGAGCTCAAGTGCAGTTCTGCAGCATAATAAACTCACTACTCTGCCTAGAGCATTTTTTTCTTAGCCAAATTAACAAGGCAAAATACATTACCTTCAACTTTTTCCACTGAGGTTTAAGCATTTCAACCTGCAATTGGGACAGGCTAAGAGTGCATGGGCCATCAATTACAGCAACATGACATTAAGTCCCGATAAAGCAATCATTCTACAATCAAAGGCAGGTGGTGCAACTGAACCCAGAGGTACTAAATTAGTTAGATGAATTGCCAGTTTCCCTTTCATAAAGTGTAAAAAGCTCAAATGATTTTTTTTTTTTTTTAAAGAGTTTGCTTTTACTCATTCTGATGAGACACACTTAAGGAAAAAGTTTTATTAACACTATTATAAATTGACACAAGTTCATGAAATGAAATTATCTCATATGGGAAGCATTTATTTTTAGCTCATTCTGAATTTCTAACTACACTGCGAGTACATGTTGAAATAATAGATTTGCCACTCAGCCAAGCAAGTTAATTCCACTGTCACAGAGAACACAACCAATGTGACATTCACAATAGGAATTATATTCTACTTTAAAGAGAGATAAAGGAAAATAAAGAGAGGCTTATGATCCATAGCTAATCAGAGAGATAAAGGTAAACTAGTTAATTATAGTGATTAAGTGTATCTGATCTACGCTTTCTTTCTTACGACAGACTTGAGAGGTAATTTAGATACCATGTTTTTTATCCTATAAAATTCTGTATTTGAATTAAATGACAGTATTAGTAACTTTTACATCTTAAGTAATTCTACTTGATGGATAATTCCTTTACCGGCTGGAAAATATGTAACATTATGAGTAAAGATGGGACCGCTGTACTGACTTTGGCTTCTGGGAACTCAGAATTATATACACAAAACGGATCCCTACTATCATTTTTGGAAATAGGAAACAAAGATATTTGGCCCAGATCATTCCTTGCCTGCCCAATGCTTTGGAGAAATTCTCTATGTCAAGATCCCTGAATTTCTGCAAAAAAGGAATAAGAGACAAATATCTCCCTCCTTGGCACTTGTCTATGGTTCCAAATGACACTTTTTATGGTGAACAGTAAAGGACTGAAGAGTGGGATGTCACCAAGAGCAGCACTATCCCCTACTCTGCATGCAAAGCTCCAGCATGAAGACAGCCAGGCTGGAAGTAGCCACTTTCACATGCATCCCACAAAGGCAGCTGGCTCTCCTTGGAGGGGGCCCCAGGGGCTCAGCTTCGCTCACTTTTCTCTGACCAAGAGGGACATTCCAGTTCTGGTTTTTGTTTTGTGTATGGGGTTTTTGGTTTTTTTTAAATGAAAGCACTTCCTAGAAAAGTAGGAATGAGTTAGGTAAGGAAAAAAAAATCAATTCCTCAAAGTTTTCAATGACTGGAATGTCTGGTGCTAGCTATTTATAATAATTGTTAATAATAAGTCTTGTTGATTCAAAAATATTTGGTCAAAATGGCTTTCCCTGAGTCATAGCAAAAGAACAAAGATTTAAATATTTACAAGGAGAATAAATTTATAAGGACACATGGATATATAACAAGCAAACAAAAAAAAGAGCACTAAGAAAAAAAGTCAAGAAACAAACAGCAACTGACCTTTAAGACCTCCAATCTTCTATTTCCCCTCTACCATAATCTCTTTCTGTAGGAGATCTGTTAGTGTTCTCAGTATCCCTCATTGTTGCAGGAGTATTTTTCCTACCCCTAGTGGAGTTGACACACACCATTATGCGTGGAGGAGATAAAGAGCAAAGAATCAAGTAAACAAAGTAAATTGTTCCTGGATGTCCTCTTCTTTCACTTTTCGAACTATATTTGCCATTTCCTCCTTCCCTGCTCCACCAAACAGCAAAATAATTCATCATTATTATGGTCTCACCCCCACTAACAAGCCCCCACTCTATTCTGTCATCTTACATGTTTCTCTCTTAATACAGTGCAGAGAAAAGTCCACAAAAAGGACACCAGGTTTTAAAACCAGTAGATGATAACAGATATCAACAAATGATTACAGGACTAGTGCCACAGCCAGGGGTTCGGCTACTTAGACCATGGGACTCACTTTGAGAAACCTGGTCTACTAGGGGCTGAGGGGTTCCACCTGTCAGAGAAGGGGAAGAGCATCTTCGGTCATAGGCTTGCCAAGCTGGTCAAGAGGGCTTTGAACTAAAGTTGCCAGGGGAGGGGAACCTCAATCCATCCCACTCCTACCAGTTT
>NW_009196541.1:943-17399 GCF_000690835.1 Fulmarus glacialis | reverse complement strand
TCTTAGACATGAGAGTAAAAACTTAGCACAATCAGGCTCTTTTCTAATGGATCAATTGATTAAAAACACAGAAGGAAATAATAATGGTAGGAAGACAAACAGCAGCTCAGCACAAGTAACTTATGTCAGCATAATTCTGACAAGTTCTTTTGATGAAGCGCTGAGCTCATTGCAAAAGTCCTACATACATGTACAGAAAAAAAACAGCTCCACAAAATATAATTACTTAATTCAACCAGGTAACACTGATGATGTTCATTCACAGAAACGGTGTGCAGCTGGGGCTCAATTCCGCATCTTTCAGAAGCTCTAAATATTTAATTGTGAATCTTTGTCTTTCAGGAAATGTAAGGGAATTCTGGACATCTAAATGACGGACAGTATTCCTTTTAAAACCTGAGTATTTGGCATTTCAGAAAAAGTTGTGAATCTAACTTTTGTTAACTTTTATGCCTTGCTGCATGAAAGAGACACTAAAAAGCTATTTTGAAAACAGAAACCAGTTCACCAAAGAGAGTTATAAACAATTTAAGTAATAAAGCAACAGTGGCTTCTCTAATCACAAGTGCAGCTCTTTCACCATGAATGCTGAGTTATAAGGTTACGCTAAAACATGACACAAATATATTCCTGTGTTTGTTCAAAAAGAGAAGAATTACCACAACATGCAGTACAGATGTATCACTGATTTCAATGTAACACACACCAACCATGTGTCAAAACTCAAAAAAATGTGTCTGGATTAACCTGACACCACACCGCTGTACATGTTATTGAGAAAGAAAGGTTGAGGCATACAAATAGAAAACGTGTTTTTATTTTCAAGCAAAGCAAAGTTGGAGATGTGCTAAGATAAACTAAGAAAATTGGCAAGATTATTGACTAGAATTCACTTAGTAAAATGCTAATCACATTAGTTCATAGCTGTGCTCATCTCTGAATTAGTGATTACTAAATATATTAATGGCAATGTAAAAAAAAAATTACTGTTTTATTTTTTAGTTTGGCTATAACCTCAGTGTTCTTTGGGAAGGTCTAATACTTTAATCTGAACTTTATTCTAACTGACAATGGAAAAACCAGCAGCAGTTTACAGACAGAAACACTGACAACTGCTGCTGAATGAAACAAGTTTTCTGTTTTGTGTTTTGAAAGAGCTCAATTATGCTGGATCACTGAACACTTCACTGCAGGGTGGCCCAACAATCTGTGACAGAGTATCCTGGTTGGCATTTACATGCACAAAGCTGCTTAAATAATGATCCAGTCCTCGCGTGCAGAGTGCTACTATTTAAGCTGTTAGTAGTCAACAGTTTGCACACAAGAACAGCACTTTGTAGTATATTAAAAATCCCAAACACCTTTAAATGCTCTAAATGAAGGAGCCAGTAGTGTTAAAAACAGAGATGAGGGAAGACATATTTCAGATTTGTACCACATACACAAGAACAAACACTTTTAAAAACTCTTTGAAACTCTTGGAAGGCCCCTATTCCACAACCTGCATGATTAGAGAGGACGTATGTATTGTTTTCTGTGGAAACACTGAAAAAACTGACACAGCAGAACAGGGAAAAACTGACACACACCTGAAGGAAGTCTCTGGGGAAAGAAAATTAAAATGCTTCCCTTCATCATATACCAAAACATGTTCAAATTTATCTGCTAAGCCCGTATGGCAAAGGAATCTCTGGTAACATTTACTTTTACTGTTAAAAAAAAGCACGCAGAAGAGATGGATTCATTAAAATCATGCTTCCCTAACTAAGTTGATATCCCCTCTAACAAGACTGCCGTTCTGCTTCGGACAGACTGTAGTGTTACTGTGCTCCTAATGCTCCATCCTCAATCAAGTCAATGATTGTCAGAAGTGTGGTGGTCACACTGACAGATTTCTTTTCGTGCCATGCAAGACTGCAATATTACACATTAGCAGTGGAGAACTTTAAAACGTCATGAGCATATCACGTTCTTGTACGCTAGTGTAGAACGGCCTCCCAAAGATAAAGGAATGTAGACCTGGTTTAATCTTCTCAGCCAAAGCCATTATTATGTTAAGATCGCCCTCTGCTGTTAAGTCAAGATCTATCTTTAAGCTACGAAGAGACTTAAAAGGTTTTTTTCCTTTTTGCCTGCAAGAAAATAAAAAAGGGTGTTGTAAAAAAGAACAGAGGAATTTTCTCAAAGCCTGCTTTCTATTATCTGTTCACTTACGTGTCATCCTCTATGTATTTTATTAAAGTTAAGGCTTTTCTGTGAAGGACTAGCAGAAATTGTGCCAGGAAAGTACTCCTTAGAGACAAGCCAGGCTTCAGATGAAAGATCTGTAAAAAATTATACCAGAAAATTAGGTAGACATGGAAATTCAAGAATCATTTTAAGAATGTGGAATATAAAGAAACATTGCATACATATGTAACATATCCTTGATTATAGCAAAGCAGGCACATTAACAGCAGATTTGTAGATATGCTCAACATTCTTTTTTAGTTTTCTAGCTGCTCAGATGCAATAAATTAAGCTGTTTTACAATTCTGTTTGGATATAGTATTATTTTCCTTTTTAAAATTATCTGAAATTAAGCCCAGCCAGGTAGCTTTCTCAATACTGTAATTGTAGACACTGTTGCACAGCAATAGAAAATGTGCATTGTTTTTCATACGTAAGAAGGAGTTTCAGTATTATACTAATACTACAAACTATACAAGTGTTTTTCTCTAGTTATGCAGAGAAGAATCATAACACTAGTATGAAAAAGAGCTACCAAGCCAACAAATTATCAATTCATATTAAATTACCTGTTACTAGGGCTCAAAATACTGAACTTTAGCTCTTATTCTTTCTGAATAAGCAATGATTACCTGATCCAGGAAGGCTTTTACTAATGTATCTCGATGCAGGATATCTTGAAAAACATTTCTATAGAAAAGGAAGCAAACAAACATGTGAGGTAATGCCATGAATGGACACTAACTGCCCAGCAGTTGTACACAGCAATAGCATTACTGTTTACAATCTGGCAGAAATTAAAAGGGAATTCAAAATTTTTAAAGCTAATACAGAATTTTAACGCAAAACTTCCAGATGAAATGAACTAAACCCAGGAAAGCCATTGGGCCCTGTCAAATACACTTAGCTTTGTTATATTCCTACTTGAAACAGACAACAAAATTGACATAACATGGTCATAAGTATCACTGAAAATGAATTTCAGTAATATTTAATGCAACAAAACTGATGGAACTGGTAAATTCCTCCAAAACGAATGCAACCACCAGAGCTGAAGAAGCAGCTTAAAAGCAAAAAGACCTCACGTACTTTATTAGAAAGTACACTTTGTACTACTTTACGCTCTTTTCCCAAATCAAATAACTTTGAGAGATGTGAGAGAAAAGTACATACAAATCAGGTGTGAAACTCTCATCTGTGTGGATAATATGATCTTGAGACATCTCTTCATCTGAATTAGCTCTCCAAAATGCTGTCAGCTCGGATCTCATATATCGTCGTTGGTTATAGATGTGTTCATGACAAGGGGGCATCTGCTTCACTGTATTGACATCTACATCTATATGTGTAGTAGGATATGGGGCATACATTACTTGACGGAAGGGCAACACAAAGCTTCCTGTTGCATCCTGTTTTAATGAAAAAAATTATTCTTCTAGTTACTTTTTTTAAAAAAACAAAGCTATATCGGAACAAAACAATATTAAAGCATCATGCCTAAATTTTAAATCCCGTTTGTTTAGACATGTTTTGTTTGAGAGAACTGGTGGCTCCTTCATCCTCGATGATTCCCTTAATATAACAGTGAAAACAGGTACTGAGGTAACCTGTGTATTACAGTATTGCATCATTTGGTTCGTAAGCCCATTAACATTACAGTATTATATTTATCTGATAAATTTAGACTGCTCGTTAGAGCAAGAAGCATTATTTTTCTATTCATCTTCACCCACTGCTACAACCCTTTTAAAATACTTGGGAACTGTAGGACTGATGGACTGTTCCTTTTTGGTTTTGGTACAACATAAAAACTTAATGCCTTTTGGGATTCTAGCCCCAAGCAGGCAAAAGAGTATTATTATTGTACCTCAAAGTGTAGGAACAATTCTGGACAATACTCAAGAAATAGATGAGTCAGAGAAAAGACTGGCTTGGAATTTTAACATGCAAATAGTTACAGGGAAAGCTATAGCGCCAGAAAGGAATCAAGGGAAGATAACATATTTCTTCGAACATCGATGCGTGTATGCATGTGCATATCATATGCACACACAAACACATACATTGAAGAATGTTCTTAAACCACAGAAGAATAAAACTTTCCTAAGCGTACTTACTTTGAGTAAGCCTTGAACAAAAAGTCCTGACTCGTATTTGAAAGAAGACTCATTTCTACAGAGTCTGGAACACTTCCGCTCTGATGGTGTAAGAAACAGACACAATGTTCTCACAATCTGCATTAAAAAGAACAGTTTTGAAAAACATGAAAATGTAAGGAATGAACTGATCTTCAAATGCAATTTCTGACTAGAATGTACTAGGCATTTCAAATGATGAACAAAAAAATTCATCATGCTTATTAGAAAAGCCAAAACGTTACCAAGGTCACAGAATAGTGACATGCTTAAATTATTAAGCTGTAAGCCATTATTACTCCAACTTCTTGTCAAATGAAAAAAAAATCCAACACTTTTTGGCAAAGTTTGTTTTTTAGCCAACTATGTAGAACAAACCACTTTTGCCTTCTGCTACCTCCTCCTATTACATAAACATGAGTTACTGTAATTACTTTTCTAGCCTTTTAAGCCACTTATTTTATTCATTCCGTATTGAAACATCAGCTATTGTTTCCAATCAGGCACAGCCAATTTCCTGAACAAGTATCCATGCTTATTTCCTCAGTGATTTCCTCAAACTCTCCATTAAAACCAAAAGAACTTCATTATCCGTTTTCAAACTCCTGTGCTGCAACAGCTACAAGTAATCAATCTCCAAATACAAACATGTATTCCATTCTGCTACTCTTTCAGTCTTAACCTGTCATGTCCTATCTGTAAGGCATTTGAGAAGGCTCTATCCTTGCACAATGTGTTTATGCAGTACCTAAAACAATGACAACCTAGTTTCTGACTAATGCTTTTTGCCACTTCAGCTAGATGCAATAGGTGTTTTTTTACTTTAAGGAAAGCTAACGTATGCCATAAAGAAAGCAATTACTTCAGAACAGTTGCGCTGTGACACAAAGAGCATACTGCTGATAAGAACCTGTGTAGAATTTATGAAATTTATCCTGGATGTATCTTGAGACTCACATTCTTCTAGACTGTTTTTTTTCCTATAGTGTCTAGCTTATCAATACATTATTTTACATATTTTACTCAATAACCATTTAGACCTTAAAGCCTTTTAATTAGTTATTTTATGAACTATAAACTTTAAGCTTTTTACAGCCACTTAAGCCTTTAAGATTTCCTTTACTATGCTAACTTAAATCATGTGCAAATCTTACATCCCTGAAACAATACATATTAACTGCAGTTAGCTGATTTCAGCTAAGAACTGAGAATTTTGTTTTCTCTGGTTCCCCTGTCCCGCGTGATTATTTTTAATTTGAGTATCAGCATTTACTGTTCATTTGATCAGAGGTGCTTTACCATCACTGCCAATACACAATGCATTTCCCACCCACCCCCTCAATTTTTATAAAGCATCACAAACTGCTTATTTCAAATCACAGGTTTACTAACAGTGCCTTGAATTTTTTAAAAAGAAGACTATTGTATTTCATTACAGCAAGGAGCCCTATATACTATAAAATATATAATATATAATATATATAGTCTACAATTAATATATAATATATTCAGCAGGCCCACTGTTCTTAATTTTTATTTCACATTAAAGCAATACACACAGATACATATATCTCTCTCTCTCTATATATATATATCTCAAAAAGGGCATGAACTTGGAGAATTAAGATGAGTTATTCTTCAAAGGAAGGTTTCAGTCTTACAAAATAAACCAGAGCTCAATAATTAGTACATCACAATTAAAAACATAATCAGACAGAAAAGCCCAATACACAAAAACATTCCCTATCAGAAAATGAAGTTATGTGAATATACTGCTTCTCCACAGGTACCACTGTAGGACCCTTGTCATGGTCTCAGGACATGAGACTATTGTTATTGCATGGCCCAGAGGCGCCAATGTAAATTAAAAACTTATAATGCTACATAACTACACAAAACCTTACCCTCACAGCAGTATTGGAAAACTCATTAAGTGCAGTGGTGCCTAATACCTGGAGGCTCTAGGATTGCACACGTTTATGAAACCCTTCTTTTCATTCCCAGTTGCAGGGATATTCTGAATCAAAGAGATTCATTAAAGGACTCAGCCGTGAATGTAGAGAGGCAATTGCTTTAGTGAAATACATTTTCTCACAAAGAAAACAACATTTTCTTCATGATTTGTCTCTGAATATTCTAACAGAAAATTAACTTCAGTGTTTTTATTAGAAGGGATGGAGCAACACCCTAATTAAATGCAAGTCAAAGGGAAATCTCTCTGAACAAAACGCTGATACATGGCACTACGCTAAAAAGAAATACGCTTTAAGAAATAATTCAATGGACAGTAAACACAAGTGTATCTCTTCCAGGAATTGCTTTTAATTTATCTGAAATTAGCATTTTGGTATAATCAAAAAGCTGTATACAAAAAAGGTACTTGGAGAATTCTGAATACCGAAAACATTCTCATTTGATTTTTCCTTTACATACTGGGTAAGCTTAAAAGAAGCATCAAGAAACTCTCCATTTACACCAAAATATTAAAGTAAAAGCAGTGCAGGTGATAGTTTCATATTGGTTCAAATTAAATATTTCATAACAAGCTTACAAGAGAGTTAAAAATAATAACAGCATGGGAAAAAAGTGTCTACCACATAAATGTAATTATTTTCTTGTTCAGAAATGACAGCTTCCAAGAGTGACCTTTTTTCCTCCCAAATAAACCATGATGATGTATATACTCTTCCCCATTAAGAGGTACAGCTAATGCTGCTGACTGTTTCTAGACCTAAAAGCTCCTAAACATCATCCCTACTGATGTGCTGCAGCAAGTATGACGCACTGAGTGTTTTGTTGTTACAGGACTCGGTTTTAGGGATTTATATCTGTACTTTGCCTCTTTCTGGTTCTTCTGGAAAGCTGAGTCAAACCTAATTTAAGACCTACCAGTTAAACTGTACGCTTATTTACCAATTAAGTTTTAAAAAGACTGAAGATGAAGTCAACACAAACACAGCTATGAAGAAAAAAATGCTGGAATTGTTGGAATGGTTTAAGGTCCTAGTAAGCTTGCCTGTTTCAACATACGTGTGTAACTACAGTCTCCACAGCTTTGAGGTTCCATGAAACACAAGCAGTTCGTGATGCAGAAGTACATTTATTCCCCAGCATAAGAAAAATTATGCAGATACTAATTTCTTAAGAGTACACAGATAGTACTCATTGACATAGCTAAACTGGGCAAGCCAGTTCAGACCTATTCAATTTGTACACTTTAGCTAACAAACCTAATTTTAAAAGCTCAGACTCATTTACTACTCGTTTATATACAGTATCAATCAAATTAAATACATTGGTTTTCTTATAGTTGCCAGAATACAACTGATAAGGTAATTTTCAGGCAGAATTACCAACTGCTAGACCAATCTGAAGTAAGATAACCAGACAACAGTACTCCTTCTTCAACCTCAAGTATATTTATAGATAAACCTTGTTCCAAATAACACACTAACACTCCTAATAATCAGCATTTAAGTTTGGTTTATTAGAAAGTGCATTACCTTATTAACTTTTTCTGCGCTGCTTCCTACAACTACAGAACAACCACAGGTCTGCAGGTGTGAACTAATTGCACTGCAAATAAAAACAAACATAGGTTAATACATTTAACCAGACTTTTCAAATAAAATAATTATCATCTTCACAAGAAGAATGAAGTGCTGCTAGTATAAATATAGGCCAATAGCTATAGGCCCATACCCACAGGATCTCACACTGCTGTGTAGGTTACTGCTGAAATCTGAAAGTTGGACAGTATCTACATTTTCATTTTGATTAATAAAACAACTGCCACTCAGAACCTCCAAACACCAGTTACAGAGCAAACAAAAACTGTCTATTGCTACTATCTAACCGTATTACAGAATTTGTATAAAATAGTTCATCTAAAGTAAAAGAAGACATATTAATAATGAAGGATTTGAAAGTATCCTGAAAGATGATCTATGCCATGGTTGTCCTCATTTTCTGAAACTGTGGATCAGAAGCCAGTTTTGGGAGACTTGGCAGGTAAACTGTTCTACTCTTGTTAACTACATGGGCAAGAGCAGGTCGCAAGCTTGAGTCCCTCAGAATATACACAGGCATGCTAGAAGTTGAGTGATCTTGTCTTGTGAATTGCCAGCAGCACAGATCTGACCTAGTTTATCTTAAGTTTGGAGGCTGCAGTAAATATACCTGGACTAACCTTGACAACTCTTAACTTGTCCTTAAGAAACTTCTGTTAAGGTTTCTTACCCTCATCTTCTCTTTCCCCTTGCACTTTCTCAAAACAACACCTGGCCCACAGTTTCAAAAAGTCTAGATACCCTAGAAAGTCTAGATACTATTGAAAAATTTTCTCCAAAATCTGTGAATATACAAAAGTGCATTTATGCTACCTTACTGAAGGATGCATTGTATGTGATTAACCAGTTCTAATAAACACCTCTAATTCATAAGGACTAATTACACTCAGACTCTGAAATCCTACAGATGGACTTTATAGTGGACCTGCTACTATATATCTTACCAAGTATATTCTGAGAATTAAATTTAAGGCCATCCGAATATTTACGAATTCTTCCTTTGGGGCAGAAATAGATGTTCAGTTTCATTTAGAAGTTACTAAGTTACTAAGAAAGCATGACTGCTTATTTTAGAGGTTGGTATTGTTGAAATGGCAATTTATTTAATTTAATACAATTTTTATTCAATGACATGTATAAATGCATACAACACTGTATTTAAGACTTGAGATCTGAACCTAGATGAGCTGAGAAGCTTTGCAGATAAGCTAAAAACCAGGCATTTGAACCCTGCACACGAATGGCCAAGTTATTCTTTTCTTTTCAGGACAAAATTTCCAGGGAGAAGTAGCAAGAGGAGATAACTGACACCCTACAGTCTACTACCTGCCCAATAAATCTCCATCTGATATAAGAATAGCTCATCATTGTAAGATCAATAGCTCTAAATGTTTACAATAATCCATTCATGCTATTCACTTCATTATTACCCAAATTCTCTATGGAACTAAGTACTACATTATTGTGAAGAATTAGTTAATTTAACACATGAATTTCTGTAGTACTGAAAGCATATGTGACGCTGTATAAATAGATGGCACTAAGGACTACATAAATGAATGCAGTTACACCAGAGATGTTCTGAAAGGTAACAGAACATCAATTAAAATCTATGAAATATGCTTTCCCACAGGAAGAGACCAAGTTGCTCTCAAGTGCAGCTACTTCCACTTACATATTAAAAACAGGGGGAAAAAAAAGAAATACACAATTTAATAATAAGCATTCTATATGCCATACCATTAATGACTCTTATTCATAGTTCATGCAGTAAACACAACCCAGGTTTTTTGGTATTTCATAAAAATGTAAGACTTTGACTTATATCCTCATAAAATTAAACATAAGTGCAGCTATTAGCCCAGAGCCATTCTTCTAAAAAGACAGCAACTTCTACAGCATTTTATAGACAAAAATCTCAAAAAAACAAATACATGTCATCCTCCCCACTCCTATAAAGAAAACTAATCTAATCTAATCTATGTTCACATGCACATGCAGATAACTATATATGTTCACATGCAAATACAGACAGATACATATATATGCACACACAAGTTTAAACCATTTTACTACAGCATAAATAAAAAAATGAAATTCGTACTTGAGAAGAAAGCCTTCATGGCAACTATCCCCAATGTCATCATCATTTAGCACTGTGTCACTTATCTGAAATGCAAGTAAATACAAACAAAGGTTAGACAAGGATCTGCAACACCTTCCAATTAATTCATTTTTGTTTTTAATGATAGGTGGGAACTGTTTGGAAACTATTTGAGCTAAGTTGTAAGACTGCCCAAAAAAGCACAACCTTAAAAAGACCTTCTGATTTCAGCCAAAGCACTTTGAAAATGAGAAAATAACTCGATTATTAAACGTCCTTTACCAGTCCCGAGTCAGATTTCTCCCAGTGATTTTTTTCTACAACCTTGTCCAGAATACTTTAAATTAGTGCGAGATCACTTCTACTTCTTCCATGAGAACACTAAACCACGCTGAAACAGGTATTAACATTAAAACCATTTACCTCCCCATTTGTTTTGCCTCAAATAGCCTTTCCGCTCCACTCTTAAAAACAGTGTCATCCTATGCAGTCAATTTTGTTCAGTGCTGACCATAAAACCCACTGCTAGTACTGTTACATTTACCAAACTAAAACAGTTATGTTAAACCATTCCCTATACCACTTAGGAGAACTTGATGTGAAACAACTTAAGTGTGCAAGAATTTATGACAACTGTGGGGTTCTGTCTGCTAAAGAGAGCACCAACCAGAGTGCCAAAGCCACTTTTTTATTCAGGATGCGAAGAACACAAGGACTTACATCTATTTCTGCTGGAACACTGTGTGATTTCATAGATGAAAGGAGTTCCATTACAGGAATGACTTCTCCTGTCAGCATTGGAATAATGCTCTGGCCCTGCGCAATAAATGAAATGCTTGAGGTAAAAGCACATTATGCAGTATTAGAAGTTACTACTAACATGAACTTGCAATATTACATGCAAAACGTCTTTAACTTTCTATTGTTTGGAAGTGTGGTATGAGTGGAAATTGATGCATAGACTTCTTGGGCTTTGCTCATCAATAAACTGGAAACATACATTTTGCTTCTCAACATCGTGTCTAAAATGTATTTCCAGGGTCCTATGCAATTTTCACAATCAGTTTGATTCACCTAGACAAGAAGTATTTGGAGTGAGATAATTCGATCATACCATATTACGTGCAATTACTGTTAAGCATTTTAGATCCAAGTCTGATGTTTTAAGAATGACAGGAAACCAAAACCAGGCATATTAGTTATTAACACACAAAATTACTTATCTGATTTATCTATCACAAGAAACTGAAGGCACAATTTCATATTTACAGTTTCAGAAATCAAATTCTTTTCACAGTCTTATCCATTAGGTCTCCAACCACATTCCAACATGACAGACTCCGTACGTCTCTATAACTCGAAAAGGTAACGACCTAGTCAAAACCCATCCTTGATAGGAGGCGAGCATGAATCTATGGAAGCTACTACCTTTACAGAGCTTCAAGTTCAAGTAAATTACTTTCCTTTTCTGAAAAGTAATATTCTTCATAGATTTCCACTTTACCCATAAAGTGATGAAATATATTTTCCTTCAACTTGTTCACAGCTTCCATCATCCTATCTTCAGAAACTTTGCCTCCTGTGCATGGCAGGTCATCATCCAGTCCAAAGTATCTTCCTGGATCCCAAAAATAAGAAGCAGCACCAACTTCTACAGTCACCAGATGCAGTCAAATAGTTTTGTGATGGTGTGCCATACGCATCAGCCAGACGGCCCTTACCTGATCCTCCATTCTCTCCGTGCCTTCCAAGACAATCTTCTGGAAATGTTCTTGCCTCTCCTGAGCAAGAGAAGCAGTTAAATATCAACGCTCTGGTATTTGTTTATATATGTATGCACACAACAGTCAAATGGTACAGTTTCTTCCCTGTGGAGTCACGCTTCTTAGATTCAAATTTTGATGTTCAAGTCTTTTTTCTTTTACAGAGTTGACATTAGTGGGAAGTGATGTCATTTTAAACAGATCAATGCTCCCTGCTCTGCCCCCCACCAAACCTCTCACATGCTTGGGCAGGAGTAGCAGGAAAGGAAGGGTATGATGACAATGACAAAACATTAAGTTTCTTCATTACAGATCAAGAAAATGATCAGATTGTGGTGCAGAATTCCACTTTATGTATGGATTTTTATTTTCAAATGGATAAGGTACAGACTGATGGTTTCTGAGGCAGCAAGAGAAAAATGAGATCTCCAGAATGAGAAAAATTATTTGTTTGGGGAGGGTAGGAAAAACAGGACTTTTTTTTTTTCCCGCATCTTGAGACACTGACAAGTCTTCAAAACATTGTTTTATAACCAAGTACAGGAGACACAAAACCTCAAAATACACAAAACACAACATACAAAAGACTGGACAAAGTTCTCAAAACACTTATCAGCATCTGAGTAGCAAACTGCATTCAAAACGCAACTTACAAGGGCATCAAGTTATTATTCACAAAGAGAATTTGGCATTAATCACTGGAACAATCAATACAATACACAAAAAATGGAAGATGCTGTGAGAACTAATGATATCTTCTGCTAGATGCTGACAGGATATTGCATTTTTATTGGTTACTCATTAGTTTCCTGTGATTGAACTACTCAAAGTTGATCAATGTCAAGTGGGAAAAGAGTTTACATAACTTTTTTTGAGCAGCTGAATAGGGAACAAAACCAGCCCTAAAACAGTAATAAAACTTGTCCAACCATTTAAAAGAAGCATCTGTGAAAAACAATACTGGAACGAGGCAGATTCCTTCAGGGCACCTCCATCCTTGAGTTCAGTGTCAGTGCAGTAAGACATCCTTGACAATGAAGATCCTTTGCTTTAAAAGAAGTCAGTCTTCATGTGAAGGCTGAACAAATGGTGTAAGCCACTTCTTTTCAGAAATGTAACTGCTCCAAATTATTAGACAAACATCTGGAACATAAAATTGAAGTAGATAAAAGGGGTTTCTAATCCCATACAGACGACTTGCTTCGAGTTGCTTGTCTTTCTTTGCCAGTCTGAACATTGTTCCATGTTTTTCCTAGTCCTTGAGTTCAGAAGGTTTCTTCTCTAAAGTCTAGCTGGAACTGTTGTCCGGCTCTACACAGAACTTGTGAGAGCTGATAACCACGACCATTAGAAATTCCAGAATAGATACACAGTTCCTTTCAGATACGACGTCAACCTTCTCGTTCTGTTGTAGCCATAGTAGCTGAACTGCCTCAAAACACAAACTACAAAATAAGCCTGTTTTAATTCAGTATTATCATTCTACAACTCATGCCTAAATTTTAATCTATATTTTCAAAGCAGTTTTCTCTCTTCTAGGTAAGGCTGCAGAACTGCAGATATATGCAGGGATCTTTGATCTTCCTCAAAAAAAAAAAAAAAGGCAAAAAAAAAAAAAAGACAGACAATAAATGTCTATTCCAGAATGTATCACTGTCTCAGCCAACCCATCTGCTTCAGCAGACCTATCTGCTTCAAGAATATCTGGAAAAGAATGAAGAACTTAATGACTAATTTCTGAGGAAACTAGTAGAAAACATTTTTTTGTCATTCTCAATGCCAATTAAAGCCTATTTCTACTGTGGAAACAAACTGATTTGGATTGATGTCCAAAAAGAGAGAAGATGTACTATAGTTAAGAATGAGGGACAATTCTTATTTGACCACTCAAATTAAAACTCAGTACAGAAGACACTAAATGACAGAGAAGCAATGTGATCAAGCACATGAGATAGCATTCAGTTACGTCAAAAGCACTAACATCCAGCAGGCTTTTAGAAGAGTAGATTAGGAATGAAGTATTTGTGTTTCTACTATATTGAAAATGAACTTTATGTCTTATCCTTCCTCTGAAAAATAAAACCCAGAAATATCAAGAGCCAATGTGATGGAAAACACTGCCAGCCATCATCAGGTAATACAGCAAAACCCAGTGGAGTTTGTTCATGTAGCAAAAAGGAAACACCACCACAAAAATTAAGATCAGCTTATTATTTCTGGATTCTTACTTAGTTCAGATAAAAGCACTCAAAAAGGAAGTTTAAAGTATGTTGACGAGAAGTCTCAAAACAGAAGAGGAACAAAAACTTTATCAGACAAACATGCACCACCACACACGTTACAGCTGACATGAAATCTACTGCTCTAAGACAACTTGTACTCCATGAAGACAACAGAGATTTTAATTTTTATTATTAGAATGTTATTTATTTTAAACAAAAATACGTAACAATTTTCACTTAATAAGGAAATACCCATAATGTACCCAAAGGTAAGAGTTGCAATTCTTCAGAAAAATTTAGCATGTTTTTGAATTTCAAAAATAGAAATATGTGGACTAAAAGTAGATATATTTTCGTGGTTCTCCCATTAGTTTTACACAATTTAACACCTGCCAAACTGTTCGTTGATACCCTTTTCTTGAAAAATGAAACTGTAACAACAATGACAATAATAACTGCATCAGTTTCCTTGTCTGGACCTCAACAGTGAAAACAATGATTTGAAACACAGTAAATTTAAAATTCTACCTAGTTTAAATACAGTAATTAACACAGTTAGCTCAAAGCAACAATTTATATCAAATTCAGAGAGATTAAAAACTGTACAGAATACCTACTTCACCCAGATAGCCTGGTTATATATTACCAGGATAAATCATATGGCTAAAAACCCCAGCCTTGAATTTGCTGACATATTGATAACTTTTAACCTTCAAAATTGTATACTTGTAGAAAGGTCAGCCTCCTCTGAGTGTTTGTGTTTGGATTGCTACATAACCAGTGTCACAGAATCTTAAGTCTTGCTTTTGCTCAAGACAAGTTGAACAACTGCTTTTAGTAATGAACAATAAACCTACCTTATGCATCCATATTCTTCCTTTCCTTATAATATGTGTTAACCTATCCACGCACACTCTGTGAAGCGGCAGGTAGAAGCCAAGTTCACTTTGTGGAAGTATAATTGATAGTCCATATGTGCTTCTGTCTCCATTCCAGTTTCCATCAAAGATTAATGACACGATGATTACCCTTTTTTCTGCCAAGACGAAGAACTTCACATCTATTGCACCGCTTTCTGCATTCCGAAGTATTTCTCCATTGAGGGTGTGGTTAGCAAGAAAAGTTATTTCACCATCACTGAGAAGTACCTGTTCGGTCTTTGGGGCCCAGATATGCCGCACTCGGGGGCCAAGAATATTGTCCCAGTAAGCAAAAGTGGCAGCTAATAAAGGTGACTCGCCATTCAAAGAGATCTCTGTTTTAGCAACTGCAGGAGATGGTGGTGGACAAAGAGCTGACATGCCTGTTTCCCCTCTCGTGTATAAATGAAATGCTTACATTACCTAAAAAGAAGTTTTCATAGAAAAAAAAACAAAATTAGAGTAATAATAATAGAGTAACTCACTATTACCTCATCTTCTTTCGTTTCCAAGTAAGACTTCAAGAGACAACCTGACTTCTACACTTGAGATTTCACTGTATCCTTCATTCAGGAAGGAAGCTTATATGCATATTTTCCACATAACGAAGTGGTATGCTTTACAAATGTTAGTCAGTCAGACTATACAAGTATACTTTACTCACTATACAAGTATGATGAGCCTGAATAACATTCAACTTGTGTAAGAAAACTGACATACGCTAAGTATATCCTTTGATATATCATGGTGACACGCAGGGTGTTGCAATACAAGACAAATGTTCAGCACTTTATAGAATGTATTGATGGAAGTCTTCATATAGCGTAGACACAATCCTGAAACATTTTCCCTAGCAGTTTCCAACAACTCCACAGCTTCCTCATTTTGATGGGGCTGCAAAAGATAGCAGGAAGTTTCACCTTCCCTGAAAGTTATGCTAGAGTCACAGGAACACATTAAATAAAAAAGTTTTACAAACAAATTCAACTCAGGACGGAAAACTATAAAAGCTAAAATGCGTTCATCTTGACGAAACCTCACATGACCAGATCTCAGCTTTCCTTTTCTCTCTGCCTGCAGCATTCCACACGACAGCAGAGGGGAACCCCCCGGCCAGTATGAAAGGAGCAGTAACACCCATCCCACCGACACAGCTGTAACTCGCCTGACCTCAGGCACCGTTTCGTTTCATGTATCTGAACTTTTTTTCCCTTGTGAGTGTCCCTAACAAGATCGTCCAGGTGCACTTCCTCACAGCAGGAGGGCAAAGCACCTTTCTCTCTGGCTACTTCTCACAGAGGGGAACCCCCCGGCCAGTATGAAAGGAGCAGTAACACCCATCCCACCGACACAGCTGTAACTCGCCTGACCTCAGGCACCGTTTCGTTTCATGTATCTGAACTTTTTTTCCCTTGTGAGTGTCCCTAACAAGATCGTCCAGGTGCACTTCCTCACAGCAGGAGGGCAAAGCACCTTTCTCTCTGGCTACTTCTCAGGCCCGACTGACCACCACT
>NW_009196541.1:707-908 GCF_000690835.1 Fulmarus glacialis | reverse complement strand
CCAGCCGGCGACCAGCCCGGATGGCGGCGAGGAAGCGGAGCCCGTCTGAGGCTCCAAATGTGACTTGACGGCTTTCAGGGAAGACCAAAGGGAGCGTCAGTCACCCCTGCCTCCTTACGCTCATGGACTGACGAAGACTTCCTCTCACCACAGCCTTTCCACAAAAGCCAGCCGCCGCCAAGCAGGGCAGCCGCCGCACCC
>NW_009196541.1:0-262 GCF_000690835.1 Fulmarus glacialis | reverse complement strand
CCTAACAAAGCCTCCCCCTCCCCACACCCTTCCCACAAAACCCAGCCGCCGCCAAGCAGGGCAGCGGCGGCACACGGCGACCGCCCGGAGCCGAAACACCGCGCTCCCGGCCTGGATCAGGCCCGTTTCGCACCCTCCAGGTCTGGTCTGAATTTCGGAAAGGAAAGGCGAGGGGAGGCGAGCTACGAGGAGGCCGAGCTCCCTCCCTCCGCCAACAGGAGGGGAGGACGGCAGCCCCCGGAACGGAAACGCAGCAACCCCC
>NW_009196540.1:709-995 GCF_000690835.1 Fulmarus glacialis | reverse complement strand
TGGGCTGTGCCCGCGCAAAGCGCCCCTGCCCCTTCCGAGCACAGCTAGCCACGCTGCGGGTGAGCGCTGGGGACCCGGGGGGCCCCTCCGCCTGCAACACCGCTTCGGTTCTGGCTGGGGAGGGACAAATTTGAGAGAAGGGAGGAGGGGGGCAAAAGCAGCAAAAAAAAAAACCTGCCTGGAGCCGCTTCTTGTTCTGCAACGTTGGGACTAAAAAGAGCTCGGCAGAGACTTTTGCCGGTCGGTGCTGTGCCCGGAGCGGGCGCACGCTCCTCACCGTCCACGG
>NW_009196540.1:0-233 GCF_000690835.1 Fulmarus glacialis | reverse complement strand
CCCCTGGGGATCCGTGGTTTCCCCGGGGGAAGTGTCGGGCAAGGGGAGGGGCCAGAGCCCCCGATACTTGAGAAGAGGCTGAACAAAAGGAGAGGCAGATGCTGCCTGTTTGGCCAGCGCGGGAGAGCGTGGGACCGCTGGGTGACGGAGAGCGCAGGCGGGTACGCGTGGCCTCAGCCGGCACGTCGGCAGTTGCAGAACTAGCGGCCGCCCGGGGTCGTGAAGCTAACCTT
>NW_009196539.1:0-7899 GCF_000690835.1 Fulmarus glacialis | reverse complement strand
TTTATATATATATAAAACATATAAGAAAACCTTTAATTGTTTTAGGGTTTGGGTTTTGTTGGTTTTTTTTTTTTCCAAAAATTAGCAGTGGCTATATACTTTATTCACAGGGACGCAACAGCTATTGACAAGCAGCAATTTCAATGCCATTGTACCTATGATATACACTCTACAGCACAAAACCAAGTTAACTGTTTAACCTGTATCTTACAGAACATTAATTTCTCTCTGTTGAATAATTCCTAAATTATGCTAATGTTATCAACACCAAATTCTTTTCATTCATCACTGAATCTGCAGGTTTGCATTGCAACACTGTGCAATGTGATATGGAAATTGACAAAAAATTTCAATACATGTAGAAATTACATCAGATGTAAACAGGTAAGCTACAGGCAAAAGAACTAGATTTTAAAAAACCTAACAATGAGCTAAGCTATGCATATTTTAATTTTGTGTGTGCTTATTCAGAGCTGCTGGCACATTCAAAAAATTAAAATCCAGTATTTTGGAACTGCAAAGACTTTTCATTACAGTGCCCTAGCTTACAGAATTTCTAGCTACACATTTGCATTGAACAGACTCTGTTGCAGAAATTAGCTCATGCTCATGCAGAATCAAATTCAGATCATGTAAGCAACAGCAACAGTTCTTGATTTCATTAGGCAATATTCAATTATTCCTAGAATAAATACACAAATCCATAGTTTAGCCTCATAAACAATCCTTCTGTTACATTTAAAAGAATCATAAAAACCACAAAGCTTAATGGTAAAATTTTGTAAGAGAAGCGTTGTCATTGCACTACACAGTATAACGTGCCTGCTAGCACACAAGAAATGAGAACACATTATTAGAGACAGCAATTCAGCATAATGGAAATGCTGCACTGGAGGAGTAAGTTATGTGATCATGGAAAGAGAAAAGTCATGTCATTTTTTGCTTGTCTTGTGAAGCCAGAAGGAAGGCAAGAACTAGAACTCAATAACATGTTCATTAAGTATAAAAGAAGCTACATACTCCAGCTTTGCCACTAAGGTGAGTGGTGCAAGGATGGAGTATTTAGAAAAAAACCTCCAGCTTAGTATTTGTCTTTAAGACACAAACAGTTGATGGACTTTAGGTGACCAATGCAAGGACTCATAAACACTATCCTGAAAGCTCCATGTATAAAATAGATTACGCACTGTATTACGGAAGTGCATTATCAGTTCCACAGCTGCAGTTGCAGTAAGGGTTTTTTCCCAGCTACCACAGGTATTTTATCAAATAAAGTAACTTCTCATGAGTGCTTGTTAAGAGCTAAGAACACTTTTGGAATGTGGCTGCAATAAAAAGTGCGTAACTTTTAGGACAAGCTAAAGATCAAGAACAAGGATCACTTACTATGATGGTGAAAAAAAGATGGAATAAGAGGTTTCATGTTCTAAATATTTCAGTGATTAACATAGCTATCTTTGACCACTGCTAAAACACAACCTTCTGTATTTAATTCTAGGGTCTGAGTGACCCTTTTTTTTTTCCTGCTCACAACTTCGTTGCTTTTTTGAAAAAGCAACGAGTCAATAGTGAGACATAGATAAGCTTTAGTTTATGAATCTCACTGCCAGCTCTCCAAGTGATTTTATATACATACCCAAAAGCAATGATTATTAAACTGATCTTGTGTGTTAGAAGACTGTTATTCACTACCTCTCCCTAAAACATAACCATGAAAAATTAGCAGAGCTATACGGGCTATCAGTCCCACTCATCCATATCAGAATATGCAGTTAACTGAACACAACATGTTATATCTGAAGAAACTATGAGATCTAATGAAAACATTCAGCTAAATAGCCATCACACTCTGTTGTCATTAATAACTTACACTGGAAAAGATCAAGTTCCACACCATGCAGCTAAAACTCTAGAGACGCCCAGTTATGCATTTCTCCACACAGTTTTAACAGATGGGAATCTCAGTGGAGAATGCCTCGGTTTTAAGAGAAAGTTTCCCAAATGCTGACTGTGCAAACAGCAATTTGATCACTGCCAGAACTTTGCACTGAAGAAAAAATGTTTGAAGTACGGAAAAATAAAAGTAGAAAGAAGAAGGAAAAAACACGTTTCCAACATGGATGAAAATTTCTAGAAAAGTTAATATTAGTCAAAACAATATTTCGGTTTAAATGTTGGCAAAGAAAATTGACCAACTTTAATTTCACATAGAATCTGTGTTTCATATAGATTTTTCATATAATCAGATAGGTCTTTCAGCAAAGCTCCTCTTTTTTGCACTAGGATTGCACTAGCACGATGACGAAAACAAATGTCTACAGTAGATCTTGATATAAATTTAGAAGAACAAATATATTTAAAAATTCAGGGTCTCCATGTTGCAAGACTGCAGTTACCTTCTCCTTGGTTACAAAAATGCTCAGTTTTGCTGTATCCGAAATGCAGCTTTTTGTAGCCCCAAGAAGCCAAAGTAAACAGAAATGAAGATTTCATCCCACTTAAAATATTAAGAGTTCAAATCAGGCCACAACCTGAAAAACTTCAAGTACGCATACGTGGACTTGCTGATCTTCATTTGAATGTGTACTCCTTGGTGGAGGATAATTACAGCTGTTTACTAAAACAGGGTTGGTTTTTATGGCTAAAATTTCAGCTTACGAAAAGGGTAGCTTGAATATAGATAGGTTCAAAGGAATTGTACTTTGTGTGTGTCTGTACTTGTATATAGACACTGATTGCTTCCACAGAACTCATGTAATTGAGATACATCAGAACAAAAAAAGCAGGCCCTGTTCCTTATGATCTTATGAATATACTGAACATTAACCAACAATTCTATTGTTTAGAGTTTAACTGTATATTTAGCTTTAAATCAGAGCCTCAAAGGTTATACAATTCAGTTATTCAGCAGCACAGTAACAAATGACAATATAATGAAAGATTTAGCCATCTTCCCCCGCCCCAGCTTTCAAATATGCTGTGATGAGTAATCCCAGACAAGACTCAATAAAGCCAAGAATGCAGGGGAGAAATGCTAATGCCATTTCTCAAATCAAGTACCTATTCCCAGAGTCACTATCCATGCTATTATATTCAGTCTTTACGTAACAGAAGACCATTTATTAAGATAGGAAAAAGAGACTGCACTAAGTATTTATCTCCAAGTTTATCTTCAGATTGCTCTAATTGTTATGAGAATCTTGAAGACAGGAATGTGTTAATTAATGTATACTATAAAAGTGGTAATGAAAGAACCTTGGGGAGGAAGAGGAATGTGAAACACTCAATCACAGCTGAAAAATTCAGCCTTCTAAAGTCTAAATAGAGCTGATTAGGAAGTCCAGTTTGGGACTGCAAAGAAGGATTAAAAAAAATACTTTCTCTTTAAATCTTCATTAGTAATACAACCAATTCCTGCTAAGTTCACTCACCTAGACTGTGGGTGAATTCTAATAAACAAAATAAATTAATTTTCCCCAAGTCGAGTCTGTTTTGCCCGTGACTGTAATTGCTGAGTGATTTCCCTGGCCTCATCTCGACCCACGAGCCTTTTGTCGTCTTTTTCTCCCCCTGTCCAGTTCAGGAGGGGGAGTGATAGAGCAGCTTGGTGGGCACCTGGCATCCCATACCAACCCACCACGTCTGAATACTGAACACTGAAAAGTTTCAATAAGCACAGATATTTCCCATCATATTATTTCAACATATCTAAAGGGTAATTAACAGGGCATGCTGCCTTAGATTATATATGTGAGCTGGATTAAGACTTGATATCACAGGGGTCAGAAGAAGAGAAAGATACCTTTCAATTGCCACCGATTACTAGAAAAGACATTTTTGTATGCACTGAGTAGGTGGGGAGCTCACCTAGGGCCTTGGGGAGTACTGCAGTTCCATATCAGTGAATGATGGTAAAAATTCCTCTAGCAGTACTTTATCAATGATCCTCACCCTAGTAATAAACAACAATTTAGAAAATATAGTCATTAATTGTATCTCTTCCTCTGAGAAAGTATTGTTTTTATTAACACAGACACTGTCCTAATAACTGCTTCTGTCATAGCCCACAGCCCTTCTGTCCATATCGAGGCATTGCCAATAAATCTGCTAGTTCAGGGTGCTCGCCTTTTTTTCTCCATCCTCGAATATATCCAAAAAGGATAAGTGAAAACATCCTGAAATATGAGGGTCACTGGAACCATTCAAGTTTGCTATTTTTAGGAGTTCAGAAGCCCTAAAAAAAGTTACATTTTTTATTTCCAAGGACATACAGCAATACGTGGGGTTTTTATTATGACCTAAAGATACTTTTAGGAATTGGTACAAAGACTTGTACAGGCACACTTTAAGCATGTAAAAGTGGAACAAGAAAAGTAATGACTGAGCAAGCAACTCAGTTTTAATCCATGGAAACAGAATTATAGTAACACTTGATTATTTATAATGTTTACTAACACCCCAGAAACCAGAACATTGAATTATATTCTGTAAAAGCACCAGCAGTCAGCAATAAAACCTAGGCCTCCTGAATCTTAACATAATATGTTATCAGTAGGAACATACTGATTCTCATTATGTGTTGAAATGGTGCGTAGCAGTTTAATATTCTGAAAACGAAAGGAAACAAGTACTTTTCTAATGTAATGTCAATTATGACAGCGACATAGTGACATTGTCCACACTTTTAGCAAAAAAATCATCCAAAGTAATTCAATGGCAGACAGATTCCAAACACTGTGTTATTTTATCACCCTTCAGACCAAGCTGCATCTCTAAAAATGTAGTTGCACAGTGAATGTTCCATTTTTATGCACAACTACAAACAGAGCTAGCCCTTCCCCAAAAGCCTAATGCCTAATTAAAATTAAACTATACAAATCAGGAAAAGGATATACAAAAAAAAAAAAAAAAGAAAAAAAAAGACAAAAAGGATTTGATCTGCTATGTCTGAAATTACACTGGGCAACCCTTATTAAACAATGATTATGTTCTCATGTTTGTAGGTACTCTTCCCCAAACACTGAAACTTGAAATATCTTCGTATAGTCAGTTAGACCTAATGCTGATTTTCATCAGCTGAAATCTTAGACATTTGCATCATTTTCTTGTCACTTCCTCATGGATTTTGTGAACTCCATAGGCATTAAATGATTTTTATTAGCAGCCTGCTAGTCAATATTTGTCCTTCTTACCTTTAAGATGGTAAACTAAGCACTGATTAGTTCTGAAACAGAAAAAATGGTAATATGTTTTTTTTTTTTTTTTTTTGTCTCTCACCCTTTTGATCAACAAGTCAAAGATAGGAGTACTGTGCATGCAGCTTTAAATGGTATATTTAAATAACTTTTGTGTAAAATATTTGTCATGTCACTTCGTTGCCATTTGATGTAACTTTATGTTTCTCTATATTGTCTATTTTGAATCCTTCCTTCGCTGATTTTGCCTTTGGTAATTCAAAGGTAATTCATTACATGATAGATATTTAATTTCCACATAATACTAATTTGAAATTGTTTATTTGCATTTCTAGGAGATCTAGAAGCTTTTCATCTGTGGTCACATAATGGGGGTTATTCAACTCTACACCACTCAGATGTGAAAGATTACCATCGCAACTTTTATTCAGGTGCTAAAGAAAGCTTCCTCCTATGAAATGTGTGGTCATGCTCTTTCCTTCTACTCCTTGTAGGTCAGGAATGAGGGACTAAAAAGGAACTCTATGGAGAACAAAAGGGCTGCACTTTCTTCTGGTTTAAGATGGAAGGTAAAGTTTCATTCTTCTTCCCTTGCATATCCATCAAAAGGCTAGCCATAATTTGCCCTTTGTTCATCTTTGTTCACATATAACCTCAGAAACTGCAAGAATAAACAGGTTAGCTGATGGCAGAAAAAAACCAAACTGAGTAAAGGGTTAAGTTGCCAAGGTGAATTTAACCTAAAATTGTGTTAAAAATAAATGAGATCCAGAAATAATTTCTATTTCTCCTGTCTTCCACTCTATACAGAACAGAATTATATGTCCAGCTAAGCTCTTGCAGAAGTCCTTCTACTGAAAATAAGATTTTATGAGTTTTTGTATGAGAATTTACAGGGCTTATATTCTGATAGCAATCATTTTTAAACAAAAATAACTAACAATTTTATATCTGCATAATTCAATTTTTAGCTATACTAAGATGTTGTTCTTTTTCCGTATCCTGAGCCGGCAGACAGATCTTAGTCTTGGCTCAATCAGTTTTCCTGTTAAGTCACTTGAGCCACAGACTGATGGCTCGCTCCTAATCCAGCTAGTATCCTACAGTGTCAGCTTCTAAGAACGCTTCCAGGTAAAAGCCATCAGTTTTAGCTTAGATTTTTTTTTTTAAGTTTTCAGCTGATTTTTGCTTGAGGCAAATAGAAAGCGCTCATAGGCAGAAGGGAGAAAGGACAGCCCACTAGCCAGAGTTCATATAGAAACAGCCAAATCCAAAAGGTGTCTTCTCATGACCTTCTGAAACAACCCTTCTGATTCTCTCCCCCATCCCATTGGGGGGGAGTGAGTGAGGGGCTGTGTGGTGCTCAGTTACTGGCTGGGATTAAACCATGACACTATTATACATAACGTATAATAGCAGCAGTAAAAACCCTTAACATAGACCTGCCATACTACACAAACCACAGAGCATAAGCAGAGATCTCAAACAGCAGAGGAAAAACAGTGATTTGAAATTCTGTATCGGTTTTCATTTCAACTGACCGCTTCAGACTAGAGAAAAACTAGAAGAACATTGTACCAAAAGATTCTCAAGAAAGGACTGTGCCTCAGAGAGACAAAGGGTTGGGCTATATTATTCATCACTGAATCCTGTTTTGAGTATTAGACAAGCATAAAAATGAAACACTTTTATTAGCTAAGTCAATTGAGCTCAATTAAATTTTGTTGCATGCAAGATTCCCAAGTGCTGATTTCTAGGATGACTCATTTAGAAATATTTTACCTTCTCAAAACAATGGAGAATATTTTTAGTGCAAGCAGCAAAATTGTAAAAATTTTAAAAAGACATTTTACTCTACATACATTAAAATGATGTATTAAGGTAACAGCTGTCACCAAATAAAATGTTGAAATCAAATGCAATGTGCTGAATGGGGACTTATAAGTACTTTTTTTGTATTAGTAAGGTGTTACAAATTTATTATTCAATGTTATGAAAGGTACCGGGCAGCACCTCTGACAGCGTGAACACTCAGAATCGAGACAAGGGGAGGTAAGCACTTGACAACCCCTTTACCTTGTAACAGGAGACAGTTACAAAATAGGGAACTGAAAATCAAAGAGCTATTTAAAATAAATCTGATGGAATTAAACAAGATTTCTGTCGCAATGTAGATGAAGCCTGGGAATGGGATGTCAGATCAGGACTTTAAAAAAATCCCGTTTCTTAATACAGGAAAGGCCTGTAACTAGAGGCTGATATTAGAAACTCTAAACCTTTCACACTTGCCCCGCGAAATCTGATGGCCACAATAGGTAAGGTTTTATAATCCAGAATCAAGAAGGGAAGATAAGCAACCAAACACTTGGACCTTGAAAGGTCTCGCCATAAAGAAGACTGGGCCTGGCTGGGATGGAGTTATGGAGTTAACTTTTCTCACAGCAGCCCCCTTATGGTTCTGCACTCTGCATTTGTGGCTAAAACCGTGCTGGTATCACAGCAGTGTTTCGGCTCTTGCTGAGCAGTGCTTGCACAGCGTCAAGGCTTTCTCTCCCTCTTCCCCACCTGCTCAAAGAGAGTAGGCTGGGGGTGTACAGGAGACTGGGAGGGGACACCACCTGGATGGCTGACTCCAGCTGACCAAAGGCATAGCCCACACAATGTAACATCATGCTCTGCCCCGGGCCGGACACAGCCGGTTCCA
>NW_009196538.1:0-13761 GCF_000690835.1 Fulmarus glacialis | reverse complement strand
GTAAATATATAAAAAGATGGGACTTAACAACAGCTACCAATAAAAAGCCACCAACACACCAAACCCCTGCTCTTATCTAACATTTCAGCTGACATTCACACCAGGCAAAGCAAGCACTGAACAAGCATGGATCCTCATGAGGGAACTGACTTTACTCTCATTCCAGATTAAAGCATATTAGTGGTCTCCCATAGCACTAAGCTAGAACTGCCTTCCTGTTTCCTCTTCTCCCAAACAATTTTGTTCTAAGAGTACATTAAACTGGAATAAGTTAACATTTCAAACAGAGAAGACCCTGCTGTTGAAATAATATTAGAGATTTTAAAACAATTTTCTCTCCTGCCAGCTGTGTTATCTGCACAGTATCTCTCTGATCTTGCCATGTAGATTAGTAACTTCTTGGTCTACGAACTCTGCAAGTCCCTCCTGGGTTCCTGCAGTGGTTGTAAGGCTGGGCTCTGCATCTGCTCCCAATGCGGGGCAGTACCTAAACACTTCAATCGCTATCTGGATCCAATCCCACAAGCTGAAACACAGAGCTCCTCATAAAGCACAGCAATCTGCCACTTTCATTCAAAGTGCGTCTGGAGAAAAAAAGAGAACAAAAATAAGGCAGAACAATGTCTTCACAGACAGAGCAGCCACTGTTGAGGAGGATTCGCCTCCCTCCTGAGCCTACGGCAATTCACAAGCTCACCTTCCCTCTCGCAGTCCAGTGCCCTAATCACCACTTGTTGCATGTTAGGTAGTCTATATCTACTGAAGTTGACTAAAATTCTATTTAAAGGCTAATTACTGTGAAGTTTACAGGTTTTTTTAAAAACATTCTTAACTGAATTTTCAGTTCAATTAAAAAACTTAATTCAAACTGGGATTAAAAGGAAAAGTGCATTTCTTAATCAAAACTCTCAATTAGAATAAACCCATCATTTATAATCATTTCTGAAAAATAATTGCAATCTGAAAAATCACATTGCCTAATACTTTTTATTTTGAAGCTCTGCTTATTAGTCTTTTAAGTGAAGAGGTAACAGTCGCTGCACAATCCTTTCTAATCAAATTGTGTGATGTACATTTTGCTAACAAAATTTCAGCTTTCCTTATCCAGCGTAAATAGCATTTCCCCACCCCAGGTGGAGATGTGCACTGATCCACATCCTCAGTGAGGTTATCATCCAAACCCAGCACCAGTTGCTTGTCCTTGCCATCCCACCCGATCTGCTGCACAGCTTGCACAACAGCTCCTTAGCTCATTTCAGTCAAGGTCAGCTGCACTAAATTGAAGAACTTAAACTTGAGGGATGGTTTTACGAAACGGATTGAGCCAACCTAAAAGCTCAACGTAACTAGTCATACTTCTCTCCTTCTAGTCTGGCTGCGTGCTCCTGTTGCTCATCATCCTCTTCCACAAATGTAACTCACAACAACAGCAGAAGACTGCCTATTACCCTATAGCAAGAAAGAAGGGTTTGTTTCCCATCATCTAACAAACTGAGAAGGCTCATAGATGGCTCCAACAACTGCAAGAGTTGGCAGAGAGAAGAGGATGCATCACACAGGCAGGAGGAGAGAAGAAAGGGAGGCAAGACCCGCCTCTTTGAGCAACAGTGACCCATTACTGGCTCAGGTGATGATAAGCTTTGGCTGACACGTGTTAAGGCGCAATCACACAATTAGCTGTCAGATCTGAAGAGCTGGTACCAAGACACCAAGAGCAGCACCTCCTGAGCCAGCACAGCAACAGCTGGACAAGGACAAACAATCAAGACCTTCCTTCGGGTGTGGCGTAGTGGTGATTGCAGCCAAACCACCCTAACTGCTTGCTGCCTCTGAAATGGGAAATCCCACCCTCCCTTCAGTCCTCTGCCACACGCTCCTCCCTGCTGACAAAAGCACTTGTGTGACTTCTCAGACAGAGGATTAGATTGAGAACTAGTCTTTTGTTTTCCAGGGTTTGATTTCAACCAGACAGATTTCCAGACTCAGCTGACTGCAGGAACATTATTGCCAGCACAAGGTGGAAAGGGACTGCAGTGAAGCAAATTAACCTGCACTAAAATGTCCGGTTAAACTTTCTTTTGCAAAATTAGTTTTCTGCAGATCTACTTCTTTCAACTAATATACCATAAACCGGATGAATGCTAGTACCCAGGGCAATTTAGAGCAGGAATGTTTATGCAGGACCACAGCAACAGAAACTCAGATCAACTTAAAATGATGCTGGAACCACATCTTTACACTGCAAGAGACAAGCAATGTCCATCAAAATGGTTTTTAAAAAAAAGGTTTTCACTAACTTGGCTGTACCAAGTCAAAGCATTGCAACTGTTTAAAAAATAATATCTTTCCTAGCTTGAAACTACTGTCTCCATACAAAACAATGCTCTTCTCTCTCAAGTTAAGGGTTGTTTTTATGTTCTAAAAATACATGAAACAGCCCAAATGCCCTGTTATGAATACAACGTGCTGATGATTCAAGTTTTTAACACTTACTCCAAAAGCCCAAATTTGGAATAGCACTTCAGAACAGTTTCTTCTGCTGTTCTTCCAAACCCTTCATTTAACAGACAGATGATCAAAACACTTGTAAGACTACATTGTATCAGTGAAGTGCTTGAAAACTTGACTGGCAGATACAGTACACAGTCCATGTTCTTTTAATTACAGCAGCAGCATACGTTAGTAAGGTCCAAGTATGAAAAAAATCCTATGTCCTCTGCATGCTACGAGGAAATGATGCATCTGTTAAAGCCACGCAGTAATGCCACAAACTGATGACAATCTTAGTCTTGCCAGCACAGGTAGCTATAAGCTCATTTGAAAGGCATTAGTTCTCAGCATCTCGCAGTCTAGCAACTTGAAACTTTTTCCACAAGCCAAGAATTTTATTATTTAGATAAATAATATACAGCATATGGACTATTGTGAGACTATTCACAATGGAAAAGGATTTAATGTGTTGCATAGACTTAAGTAGAAGGTTGATAAAAGTGTTATTTTTAAACTAAAATGTCCCTGTGTGAGGAGGTAATTGTAGTGTTTTTCTGCTAAGCATGTCAAGTAGCAAGGAGGAATATATTTTTGGTGTTGTAAATCCTTTAAAAGCTGGCAGATTGCCCTACCATGGTGCCTAAGCATGTATCACAAGGGAGGAGCGGTAGTCAGCTGACTTCAGGGCAGGGAGAAAACCAAATTGAGGAAAAAACAAGGCAGAACTTTAAGCACAACTGTAATTCAGGTGGTTTAAATAAAACAATTTGCCTATAAAGATTTAAAGGGTCATGCTGAATATTTCATGTTTTCTCTGCATAGTTTTCATCTCTGGTCTGTCACTATTTTGATCTGTGTATCTTAACGCATGCAAAAATGTTAACATTGTCTGATTTTTTTAAACTTAAATATTCAGAAGTTAGAAAACAAGAGTTTTACGGTAGTTCATGCAATTTAAAATTCTTTCCCCTTCTTCATCAAACTTGTGAAAGGCAAAGACCTTAAGGGTAGGGAGTGAAGCATGATAATGTAATTATGGTCTTATATAACTATCGTATCATTGTAAAACTTTGCAATACAAATGACATTCTTTTAAACATCACTTTCTGCATTTAATTCAGTTCATGCGTTCAGTGGATTTAAAGTCACTGAATCATTTTGATTTACCCACTGTTAAAAGTATTAAACCCATAAATTGTATCTAATTAAATGATATCTTCTCAATCAAATAATCTTATTCCAATTTCCAATTATTAGTTTCTGTTTATGCCTTTTTGTGCTATATTTGGTACTTGATTTTTTTTTTCTCTCCTTTTCCAGCTTTTTTTGCTGTTTTCATGTTTCCTCTAAATCCTTTCAACAAATGTGCTCAGCTCTTAAGGACCCCAGTATGAAGGATGTTCTCCAGGTTTTGAATAATTTTCATGGATCTTTTCTGCAGTCCCCAATTTTTAAAGTGCCAAATAACCATCAATATGCAAACAACACAATCTACCTTTCCTCTTAACAGTTGACTTTGACAGTTTTTTTTTTTTAAACCACACCATCATACTAAGACAGGAACTTGTGAAGATGTTTTTGCCTCGTATGACCCCACAGGCTTTCCAGAAACAGTTTCCAAGATACAGTAACCCCAGAATAGGTATTTAATTATTCATTTTTCTCTCCAAATAGGATGGGCTAAGCAAGAATTCTTTACTGTGAACCATTTGCTCTGTCCCAGCAATTGTAATTTACTACTTGGATTTTTGCCATATACAAACATTATCAGACAGGATTTATATATTTATTTTCTCATCATTGACAAAAATACAGGGTACACTATAGTAGTTCCGATTCCTACAGAATTTCTGTAGGAAGATACTAGTCAGTAATAAATCTTGTTATCGAAAACTACTTTTGAGTTCTACTTTTTCTTAATCCACTCAATAAATACTTCTGTATCGAATTCTCAATACTGTGGCATTTTGCCGAACATTTACAAGCATCTTTTATGCAACAACAGCATATCCAGTTATGCAAATATGCAATGGTTTCTGTAATTCTGATCGATGAAGGCAACAGCCCCCTAAAGTTAAATCAAAGGGTTAAACACCATTTTGCATAGAAATAAATCAGCTAGTATTAACTACTGTACTTTGAGACATACAAACCTCCCCTTTTTCAAAAGTACTTGCAAAAGAGCGTTCTTCAATACCCATCCTTCTCGGAAAGCTTGTACAAAGCTAGAAAACTGCAGGTGGAAGTTGGCATTCCAGGGGGCGAGAGAGGCCATGATGGAAGATCAGGCTCTGGGGTAAACTTCCCTTGCATTCATCACGCTTTCAGCAGCAATACTAGTTATATTGTACTCAATACCTTGTCTTTAACCTCACAGGTTATATATTTGAAAAATAAAAATTGAAGAACTGAAATCTACCGTATCAACTGAATTTTGAATCACTTTTTCTTTTATTTTGTCCGAGTTTGCAATTTGAATTGCCAACGTACAGTTACCTGAGTCTTTCTGTTTCTTAAATTTTGGCAAAGTAACATTTTTTCCCCATCTTTTTAGAAATACCCAGTATTTCAACACTTGTTAAAAAGGAGCATCAGTATACAAAAGATCTTCCAAGGAAAATCTAAAAATTCCTGAATTACACTATTTGGGCCCGATTTAAAATATTTATTGCTAACAAGAGAAGTTGAATTATTTTTCATTCCTTAAGTAAATAAGGAATGTGTTCATAGCATTGTTGTAGGGAGGAGGAGGGAACTGCATTGTCAGCAATAGTTTGACGGTCTCCATTTAGCAAACCCTATTATTAGAACATTTTATTTCTACTATATTAAAAGCTGTATTATTCTGAACTCTGATAATTACAGATACAAAGATATGAAGACCAAAAAGGACTTCCTATATTAATTTCTGTGCCCAACTCCATTGCGTGAAACTACTTAGCTATCTTTCAGATCACTATATACTGCTGGTATTGTTTGTATGATGACACTGATGTAAGTCCTGGAGAATGTTTACTCATTTAATTCTGGCATGCTGACAACAGCAAAAGTAGCAGAAGTGTGACCATACACACCTCCAGTGAATCTTCAGAAATTTTGAAGGAGAAGGATAAAAAACTTCTTTAGCTCCAAAATCTTCTCCCTTACAGGTCTTTGAGATTCATTGCAAGCAACAGAGGAGAACGTTTCCCAAAAGCAGCAGCACAAATTGTTATGTCAAAGAAAAGATACAACAACTAAATATAGAGAACTTCTCGCTATTACTGAACAAATTAGTAAGAAGGCAATAGTACAGATCTAATTTTTTAAAAACGTATTATTTATAAAAGCAACAAATATTTCACTAGAGACTATTCATACCTTAAGAGATCAGATAACGTCATTGGTTCTCTCAACCAGAGTAATGCCATGTAGCAAAATGAAAGGGTCATTGGCATCGTCATCCTCAGTTTCTCCTTTTGGTTCTTCATTAAATACAAGCTACCATCTACCGATCCAGAGCACACAGAGGTGCTTTCTTGGGTTTATGTTAAAAACAGAAAAGAAAAAAAAAGTAATTTATATGATATACACACAATTCATGGTATACAGAAAACAAGATAAAGGAACATACAAGGACCCTTGTTCAGCAACCAGTAATATTTTGAAATCATTACTTTGAGTAGTTTGGTAGTTTGTGTACTTTTCTACTAAACAGCTTAACTAATTTATTCATCTACCACGATATGAGATGACAACTTGTTTCATAAACTGCTGCTTCACTTGACTGAGACGCTGGATCATATGAAGAGACAAAACTCACTCTGGTACCCATCAAAACAGACCTTTTGTTGGGAACTACACTTAAACCTGGAGTTCTAGAAAGACACTAACTCCTACATAACATATAAGTAACAGTACTTACGAGCTGGAAATACTATTTCCCATTTGAGAGATAAGGGAACAGTGGGGAAACAAGGAAAAATTCGATGTGCTTAAATCAGTTCCTCAGAGTTGGGGATTAAAACACAGAGTTTTAAACTTCAGCACAGTCAGGACATTAACAAGAACATAATTTACATTGCAGAAATTTTACGGAGGTTAAGGTAGGTATCCATCTGCCATATAATCTCTAACTGTGGAAAAGTAAGTATTCTTTTAAAAAACATATCTACAGTCAGTGAAAAAGAAAACACTTTCAAAACAAAAATATAGCAAATGGTAAAGAAGGTGGGGGGCAAAAAACCAACCAATAACATACAACCAAACCTCTTTATTTCCTTACTGAGATGAATCACTGAAAACTAAGAGAAGCAGCAATGAGAAATTTAATTTAGGGGAGTGATTTATGAGTTAGGAACCTTTTCAGCAGTGAAACCTGGGAGTTCAGGTAAGGAGGAAGAGAAAAAGAAAAGGCCCTTTTTTTTTGATCCTGCTAGGACAAATGAAAATGTTTTGTATTTAAAGCACACCAGCACAAAATGTCAAGCATTGATTCTATAGAGATGTTTTCACTGTGCTTCCCTACAGACTGTTCACCTGTTCAGACAGGAACAGCAAGGGCTGGATCCACAGCTCCCCAGCTGGGAGCTGCAGGGCCATGGCAAGCAGCCTGCAAAAAACAGTTTAAAACTTCAGAAAGCTTGGCAGCTCCATGGTTATGCTGGCAGGTGATAGCCAAGCCTGTAAAGTGACAGCCGTCAGCGGTAGAGCTCCAGCGCCCACTGACACGCAATATGAAGACAGACACTACAAACAGCGTGTTCCTGAGCCAGAACTGGTCTTTGATGCCACCTACCGGCTCCTAAAACGGCGGCCAGTAGCACTAGGGACACAGCAACAGGTTAAAAGAACCAGCTCAAACATACACCTCGTACAGACCAAGTCGAGGTCTAGATGACAGTATCCTACGAGGTCTATCAGTATAGGTGCGTTGGAGAACAAAAGCAGGAACATCAGTTAATCTTTTTAGTCAACAGTTTCACCTTTTACATGGATACTGCTTAAAGGCAGCTTCATGACTGAAGCTTCATTATTAATTTCACATTCAACTCAATTTAAAGTAATCCTCATCATATTTGTGGCCTTAATGATGGTGCACAATTTCCTTTTATTTCTTCCAGCTTATGCAAGGCATGACAACACAACAGTTACACGCATATAATAATTTAAAAGTTTAATAGGCTTCTCTAGCAATATCTCGGTGGAATTTGCTATTATCCCTACACAAAAATAACCAAAAAAAAAAAAAAAATGCTTGCACATTGGACAAGCCTCTTAGGAAAAAAAGGGTGTTGAGGTTTCCAGTCTGTAGCAATAACAGCTCAGTAAAAACAGCACAGAAAAGGAAACATGAATCTTCACAACAATTTATAATCAACTAGAACACATCTAGTATTACTTGTCTTAAATTTCAATATACAAAACAATTCCTATGTCTGTTTGGTTTCACCAAAATGTACTTCTAAGTGTCGCTGAACTCTTAATTCATTTCAAGTGCTTTTAGTGAAATCAGTAGGACTACTTAAAGCTGAATTCAATTTCTGAAACAACAGACCAAGAACATGTTAAATTATGGCCTATCTTAAGGCTATCTAGCTGTTCTAAAAACTCTAAGAAACATAACTATAAAAGGCACAAATACCAAGGAAGAAAGGAGTTCCTCCAGACATCAAAAAGGGGAAGAAAATTCCATGGAATATTTTCACTAGAATTTTTCACTCAATTCTTTTATTTTCATATAATATATATTTGTGTAACACCGAAGATCTGCTACATGTACAAACATACAGTGACTTTTACCTGAAAATTTTGCCATTTTAATATATAAGGATGAAAAGCACTCACATTATATTCACAAAAATTTGTGTCACCATTTTTGCACCTTTTTCCCTTCTCTAATTCTGTCTGGATTTTAAAAAATTTCTTAATTTTTTTAATTGCTGCAGATCAAGTTTCTCATTCTATTACTATTTCTGGACTTTACGAAACAAAGAGAAAAACATGAAAGAACAAGATTGCATTCTTCTGAGGGCAGACAAGCAATATCATAGAAGAACAGAAATGGGACATAAAGAAGACAGTATATAACAGGGGAAAGAGAAACACTGAAACAGACAAAGAAGGAAAAGGCAAGCAAAGAATAAAGCAAAAAAGAAAAACCATCATAAGTTTAAAACGCAAGCAAAGGCTTTGAAATGTGCCTTGAAATATCAGACGTTGCAGCATTGTCCGGCATTACACTTGCCCAGTAGCACCAAACACTCCAATTTTTTTGTAAAAAGTAAAATGTTTAGCATTCTGTAATTATTTTCAAGTTGATATTGTGAACAGAAAGGAGAAACTGATGGAATGCTAAAAGAAGATTTTTGATAGAAGGGGTTATAGGGAAAGTAGTGAAAAGAATGCAGAGAGAAAAGATACTGTAAGACCAAAAATACTGTAAGGAAAAAAATTACAAAGCTAAATATATCTATGGGATAGAAAAAAAAAAATAACCTTCCCCCCAAAAGAACAAACTCATGTTTTTTAACATCAAAGTTACCACCGACAGCTCTGCTATTAGCTAAACAAGTGCTTATTCTTTAAAGCTGCTGTGTTTGTGAACATCCAGCTTCGCAGATATAATAGCAATTTTTCCCCACTCCAAACAGGAGGCATGGAGCAAACTTGTTATAGAATAGAGCTTCCTCCTGTATTTCCCATTGTATTTCCAGGTCCTGTTCAACTTTCATCTCTTTGGGTGGGGTTTGGGGAGGAAAGTCTTCTATTTCTCGTAGAATATAAAGTACTCTAGTGGCAAACAGGACTGAAAACTTTACACTTTCCAACCAGTTCCTCCAATTCATTGCACATGAATACACTTCATATATATTCATTTATTTACATCAAAAAAACTATACAAAAATGGTTTCCAGACAGTTCAGTTCATTGCTCCTACCTGAGACCTTGCTCGTTGATGAGGCAAAGCTGCAATCAGTTTGTAGATCCCCCTCACTTTCAGAGACAGATAACAAGTGAAGAAGGCTAGGTCTCTCTGGTTCACTGTCCACATCAGTACTGCTATCACATACCTGTGTTTTGTAAATAAGTCATTGTATTATCTACTGTTAGTTACTGTCTCAATCTGAAGAAACCAAATAATGCATGATAGATGCAAGATCAACAGTAAATGAAGTTTAAACCAAAACTGTTCACATTTTTACTTTCTCTATGAATCACCAGTACGTAAAGAAACCCTGCAAAAAAAGTATTTTAAAAGGATTTCTCAAGATAAAAAGATTTCTAGTAATTACATTACATTTCAATCCACTACAATGACCAGAAAGTTGGCAATACATAGAATCAAAGCTTGATGAAATAAGTAACTTCAAGAGAGCAGGCAGGAAAGGATGGTAGCTGATGATGCATTTTGTATTGTAATTTCTGCTCTACCTACTGACTATCTATGCCAAGACAAAGCAGTATTTTTAAACAAGCAGTTTTCCATACTCGGAGAATTATTTGTCTCTTGAAATGGGGAAAAAAAACAAAGCAACAAAATGGACATGTGGAACCCTGTTTAGAAGGCATCCTTCATACTGAAGTGACATTAACACAAGCTAGATATGTGGCTTGAATGAAGAAGGCTTCTGTTGTTGCTTTTTAAAAAGGTACCCAACATCTCATGGGATTTGAGCTTTTCACCTACTGATAATGCTTTGACAGTTTTCCCAGCTGGCCTGTTGCAATATGCCTGTTTGCTCTTCTGAAGATAACGCCTCCAAAAATTGCAAAGAATTTCATCCTGATAAATACAAATGGACAGTGATTAGCGCAAAGTTTACAAGATCATTAATTGCTGAGAGAACAGACTGCAATTTCTAACTCAGGAATCTGAATAATGTTCCAGCTCTAATTTTATTAACCGTGATTTATAAACTATGTTTTAAAATTACCAAAGAAACTAAGTTTGTTTTTATATGCTCAATGTTTTTAAACAGGGAGTTGTTCAATTCACTAAAAATTACAGTCTTTTTACATAACACCCCCATTACACACTCAGCATGTAGAACTCATACTGACATCTACATACCTTCATTTGTGGACATACTCCTAATGCTTCCAAAGCTTCAGCTTGTTTCTTGAGCACGAGCTGAAAGCCTTCACAAACATACCATTCACAGCCTCCATCTAAGTAAAAAAAAAAAAGTATGTTTTTTGTGTTGGTACTGTTTTGGGGTTTTTTTTAACCTTATGCACACTTATTTCCACTTAATGTTCTGTTCTCTTGGTATCTATCAGGACTGAGAGATGTCTCTCTATTAAATAATTTCAGATCCTAGAGCATAGACCAGCTACACTGAATACTCCATTAACTTCCATTTATTCACAGCCTTAATCAAGAAGAAAAGCTACTGAACAAGCACTGTTCTCCACACATTTCCCAAGAGTAACATATTTCACTATAATTTCTAGTGTGGCAATCCAGTGGAGAGTTAAGTGACCGGTTTTAAAATAACTGAGAACCTGTCATTAAAAAATGAAATACGATCATTTCTTTCTCATCCCCGGCACAGAAAACTGGAACACATTACGGTGGTGAGTCAGGCAAAAAACAACCAATATCACCATGTTCTTTACCATTCTCTCCCACAGAATCATACAAATTTAAATGAAACTTTCTCAGATATTCAGAGCTTCTAGCAAATCCCAGCACAACATGAATTTCATAAGGAATGGGCCTTCTCCAATCTATTCATTATTCCCTCAGACTGTGTTACATTTACTTTTCGCCCTTACCTCTCTATATTTACAACTCCTTTTCTACAGGCTTTTGGTCTTCGAAATTTTCCCTGCATTTCTCAATTTCCTTTTCACTCCCTCCACACCTGTTCTTCATTATTTTTCTTTCCAATCACACCTCGCATCTCACCATCTTAGAAGTTATCTGCCCAAAGCTTCTGCCCTGCTTTAATGATGTTGGCTTTAACTGTTAACCACAGATACAGCTTACTCCTATAAATGCATGAAAATAAGCTGCCATAGTATAATGTAACTACGCTCACAGAAAGGACTGTGTGAAGCTAAGGATTTCTTTCTTAAGAAGCCTGGGGGATGGCTAATGACCTTCCTAACAGGAGAAATGAAAAGCATGAAGTGGTACACAGCTGAGACTTTAGGAGCAATACAGGATAAAGACAAGCGGAGGTGTTAAGGTTTTTCCCCTTTTCACTCCTCCCTTCACTTCCCCACAACTGTTTTTTTTCAAAGGAATGTAGTAATCCACTGCCACCGCACTAGAGCGAAGATAGGTCAGCGTACCAGAGACAAAGATAACCCCATTGCTTCATTTAGCATTGTAATGCATTTTTGCCTTTTGAAAGTGACCACAACAGTAAAACATCTATCCAGCCATCACAGTACATATACATAGCTCCAGCAGCAGCCTTACCATAACATCCTTACAGCATATATCATCATATATAATGACTACTATTCTTTTGAATCATGAAATTAAAAGTACAGAAGTGACTCTGGATGAAAGATGTAATATTGGTTTAGCTATTGTAACTGCATGAAATCTCTTCCACGTAGGTTTGTGTGTAGGTTACAGTGCCAAGTACCTGTAATGCAAGCCAGACTGACATTCTAAGAGCTGGGTCACCATCACATCTCACTTACGAAGACAGACAACTTTTCTGGTTTTGTGATAGCCATCACAAGGAAGGAACAAAGGGATCACCATATCTGAATGCATGCCACCAGTATCTTCAGTGAGTATTGGCTTCCACAAATCAAAGTGGCAGTAAGTAACACATAGTTCTGTTCAATGCAAAAAAACCACCACCAGGCTCACAGAGGTCACCTGTGGCTCAAGAAGTCACCAAAGGTGACCACCTAAGCATTTGAGGGGTGTATTTTGTTCCTGTTCTTACAGCCTTTCCTAGCTACCTGCTTTTGGCCACTGTCAAAGACATAATGGGCTAGGTGAACCATGGCTGAACAGCCATTCTTATGCAAAACACAGAGGGAAACTCATACATACCAGTTTTTTCCTGCTTTCTTAAACCTTTGGAGATTGTCTGGATTCTTGTATTAGAAATAAAATCAGTGTTTACAACTTCTCTAGTTCTCTGCAAAACAGGAATATATCTTAGCAAGAAAAAAAGCCAGGCCTAACTTACATAGATTGTCCCATCATAAAACATAATGGAGGAACTTGTTCAAATTTCCTAAACTAAAGGGAGACGGAACATTCTGAACTTTTCATTCAGAAATTGCAAAAATAGAAGATTACTATCTTGGATGTACAGGTGATGTGCATCAGGGTTTGCCTACATTGGTACTGTACTGAAGTGCAGCAGTACCCAGGCAATACCTGTAAGGCATCTAGACAGCATGCAGGCACTACAGCTACAGCAACACAGCATCTTAAAATGGCTCATTTTAAATTTTGTGATTTCAAGGAACATCAGTATTAAACAGTCTCAAGTAAAGCATGAAACAGGAAGAATCACAATACTGCCTTCAACTCCTAATGCCAAGGAGGAAATCTAACATTTTCTTAATATAAAACCAAGAAACAATCAAAATAAACCTTTTCCAAGGCCAGTAGCTTAGCTTTTTACCTCGGTAACGTTGTGGCAAGATCTGCAATAAAATCTGCCTCCATCAGTGAGACCCCAGTTCACTTCTGAACATTGGGCACAGCGTTCATTAAAATCCCTCTAAAAGGAAAAAAACACAACAGTGTTTCACATGTGTTCAAGTAAAACAAATGGCACTACCGCTAGGCTACTGGACAGCTTTTGAGATTATTCATAGAGGAGAATATTTTTTTATGCCCTTTATGTTAGCTGTGCCTGATAACAAGTAATCATAGCATTTGCTATCAGTCATAGACAACTATGAACAAATTGCATATGTGAACATTAGTACATGGGGAATAATAATCCACACCTAGCACACATGACATGGCTTGAAAAAAACCACCCATCAGAAATGGAAGCAGAGACAAAAAGTAGAGAGTGGCAGATGAAAGTAAAAATAAATTTCTAGAACTGCAAAGAAACATATGCAGTGGAAGAAAGCCTGCACAAGCCGGTGAACAGACGTGCCGGGAGAAAGGGAGACTTCCCGGAGAAACCGGAGGAGGAAGGACAAAAGAAGGAAAACAACAGACTTTTAAAAAGTGTTTTTCAGAAGCACCCCACACGAGCGTGCTGGGGACGGGTAGCTCCCTTCGGCCGGGGGAGACGGCTGGGGCACACCCACGGCCCCTCACCGGCCCCCGGCCGGGACAAAGCACCC
>NW_009196537.1:36163-46535 GCF_000690835.1 Fulmarus glacialis | reverse complement strand
GTGGGTTTTTGTGTCTGTGCGTGAATGAGTGGTATTTTGTACAGGCTGGAAACGAGCTAATCCTGCATAGGAAATTAGAATTACTTTCAACTTTCAAGTGTACCTGAAATGTTTAGAAAACTCTCAAATGCAAGTTCCCTTGGGCTGGGGCTGCACAGAGCTGCAGAAAGACTCCTTTCATACAGCGAGGGCAGCTTCGGGGTGTGTAATTTGCTTAGCCTCTGAACTCCATATGATTTACATTATTCAGATTTTTAAGCGCCTTTCCTCTTGATCTGCTATTATGAAGTCATTTTAAAGAATATTTTACAAACTGAAACGTTAGATACCGCATGAAACCACACTTAGTGTAGAATATCTAAAATTAAGGCTGTTAGCATACATTCATGGAACCCCTGGTGCTTAATGCATGGGGGGGGTGAAAAATTTAGTACTTTGCATGTCAGCTAGAATGAGCTTTCTCCCTGGGCACAAACCAACACAAAAGGCCAAGCTGGGAGCTCTCGAAACTCTCTGAACTGTAATGAAATAAAGCAGAAACGCAAATTCGAGGCTAATTCAATTCTCTCAACTTTGAACTTGGGACTCCCCAGATAAAAGTATTCTACGTCATATCTTTTAATAGAAAGCAAAGTTTCAGAGACCTCCACAAGCACTCTGTGAATGGGTAGAATATGCAGTGTGCTAGCGAATTTAGCAGGGGGAGGTTAATACTCCTGTGGCCTGCTAATGTGATGATATATGGCACCTGCGGACTGCCGGAGCTGCTGATCAAAGAGCAGCATGGGGATCAATCTCTAATCAGAGCAACTGTGAAGGGCCAGAGGAAAGTGATCAAAAGACTCAGAGACCTGGCTATTCTGACAGGAAACCAATCAGACTTTGTGCACAGTACAGGAAATTATCTGCTCTGTGTGAGAACAGAAATCACTCGCTTTCTACCCCTTCCCCACTTACCTGGCGTTTGGAGGCTTTAGGGCACCAGTTTGTGACAAAATGGACTTGGCACTAATATACTAAAATCTCGTGCTGTTATGCTGCCTTCCGGTAAATTTGCATGGTGTGCATATGAAGCATATCGACACACAGAGAATTACCATTGCTTTGCTTTAACTTTGTCAGGACTGGAAAGAAACCTTCTACGCTGTCAGTCTGCCCTAAGAGGTTTGTTACGGGATAACGCAGCTGAGCCCTGAAGGGCCACCAGGGTCCAACAATGGGAGCGCAACGATAAAGTGTAAAAGGTAGATCACATGGCATAGAAGCAAAACTGATGTAAATAGGTATAAGTATACGTGACAACACAAACGAGATTCTGTTCACGTATATCAGAAATGCAGCTGCCTTAGGTCAGGCTTCAACTGGTTTGCAATGCAATTTGGCACGCTCTAAGATACAGTCACTACGTCTTAGAACAAATGCAAAGCCAGGATAATTTTTTTTTTTTTTAAAAGTGCCCTGAAACTGTATTCTGTGGTAGTTTATACTTAAATCAGTCCAGGTTCTTGTAGCTTACTTGAAGTCTGCTTTCTAGTTGTTCCATTGCAAAACTTATTTTAAAAATTAGCACAAGTTTAGGTACAGCTAAGTGCCAACCCCTGACTTTTCTTAACTGATTTTAATTATTTGGGGGATCAGTAACACTGGTCAAACCAGTTCTTACTTGATTTAATTAGAGTGATTTTTACACTCTGCTGCAATCTAAAGATTGTATAGCTTTTAGCTAGAGGCAGGTTAAAACTCCCTGGAGTATGAGAATGAGATATTGCTGTTCGCATGCCAAATAATCTTTGGTCAGGCGAGAAGGAGATTTTTCACTCACACAGTCTACAAATAAAAATTCTGTCCTCTACTTGTAAAACTGCTAAATGGCCAAGAAGCTTTGCAGTAGAATGGACTACAGTGTTACTCAGCAGCACACATGGGTGCTGTAGCTATTGCTTCGAGGTGATACTGAAGATGTCTATGACCAGTTATGAAATGAGTGGGACTACTTGTGTTACAAAGGGTAAGCATGTGCTTAAGGATTTATTTTTTATGATTGGTTTTTATTTATTTATTTTTAACTAAATTATTATTAACTTCAAAATTAAAATTTGACTCGATTTATTTACTAAATGCATAGTGAGTGTCTTCTTAGGTGGTGATTTCCTAGTGTAAATATTTCTTTGTAATTGTAAATTAGCTATTATTAGAACACAGTATTTTGCTGCTACCTCCTAGGAATCCAGTGTGATAGTTGTTGTGCGGCCAGTGTAGCTCCATTTGAAACCACTTAAAACTACCTCCTTGTTTTTGTTGGCCCTCTGTTATAGTAAGGTTTTCTTTAAGAACAGATTTTATTTGTAAACTCTGCTTGACAGTAAGGGGTTTTATGTGATTTCCTTGAAAAATTCATATTTATCTTTAGTGTTTTTATTTGTAATTCAACTGAGTAAATATTCATCTGGAGGATCAAAGAAGTTTATGCAACAATTTTCTGGAAGCTGAAGTAGCAATAAATGGTGCGTGTAGTGATGGCTCCCATTTATCTGGATGGATTTCATTTCCACGATTCTTTGTCCTGTTGAAAAACAGATTATGCTTTGAAGGGTTTTTCATACTTAGATGGCTTTATCAGTTCTCTTATGGCTGTCTGATGTATTTATTACCATTTTTCCATATTAAAGAGTCAAGAAAAATTGATCACTCGGTTTCTTTTGAGGAACAAAGCTCAATCTCTTGCATATTGAATTTGATTACTTGGATGGTTTACTTATTTCTTCCTTCTATTATAGTTCTTGCTGCTTTTTTATCTACTTTTGAATGCTATTTTTATGTAGTATCTTCATCCTTTCTGTAGTTTCAACAATGTCTGAGGGAGCTATTGATGGTTTGAGTAATGTGAATGACTTAATTCTAATGACTTAACTCTGGTGGTTTGAGTGCACCTGCTTGTGTGATAATATTAGTTTAATCTAGATTTGATTACAACATAAGATGGCAGGAGAATCCAAGTTCTGTTTTCTTGGCTGTCTTAGGAGTAGATGTGATAAATGTTTACATTAATTTTGCTAAGCTGTTATGATTTCTATGAGAAGTATGAGGATGTCTTTATAGAAAATAATGTGAAAACTACTATCGGGTACCATAAGCAATGAAGTGTATAGCTTATGTGGCATGTGCATTTAATGAGTGACTTCAGAAGACCAAGAAACTGAGGTCAGTTAGCAACTCTTCAGGACCAACTAGTTAGAAATATTAATTTTCCTGCAGTCAGTTTCAAGTGTGAATGAACAGCAGTAAATAGAGTTGCTGAAGTAAATCTTATAAAACCAAAGCAGTTATTTGATTTGTATCAATCCTGCAGGTAATGTAAAGTACGAGTAATGATCTGTCGTTTGATAGATCTTAACTTCTTTTCTGTTGTTTTTTTTTTTCTTCCCCCACATGAGTATAAAAGTTTCACTAATTGATCACTTCATAATGTATTTCTTAAATCTTCTGAAATGGGCAAGATTTATGTCGCTTAAAAAACGAAACCAAACAGGAGCCCTTGAGCTGGAGTTTGAGACTTGCGTATCTCGGGCCATCCTTGGGAAAAGTTGGTGGATGCAGCTGGAACTGAGCAAGGAGCTGAAGAGGGAGCTTCTCTCGTCACCTCGGCATGTGCGTGGCCTCACACGCCTCCTCCTAACCACCTAGAGGATTCCCTGGTGCGTGTACCTCCAAAGGGGGCTTCCCGCTTATTCAGGGACAGGGACAGCATCACAACGCAGAGTTTCTGATTAAGTTCATTTGACTTGGGCTGAACACCTGAAAGAAGGTGTGGATGTCCAAGTGATGCAGCACATCGAATCCTTGTAGAGAGGAATGTCAGTGCTTGTGCTTGAGTGCAGTCATTTGACTGCAAAATTATCTCTTATAAACCAACATACTTCAAAGCAGTGGGAATCGGCGCCACCTCTGCTGACTCTTGTTGAATTGATGAGTGCCAGTACAGTCTGTTGGCTGCTGCTGGGTAGCAGAAATTGTCTTCATTTTGAGAAGATAAGGAAGTATAAAATATGAGCACGTGTCATCTAAAGGGGAACTTGATAGTGATGCAATTTTTCTTAAGTTTAATCTATTTCTGTTTAGTCCAAGACTTGTTTTGAAATGTTTTAAAGCCCTTTTCCTGGAGAGTGAAGAATTGCACCACATCCTCTGTTGACTTTAAGCAAAAGATTGTGGCAAATTAGAGAAGTTCTTCAACACCACAATAAATTGCAGTGGAAGAAAGCTTTAAAAACTGTTTTTTGCCATTGTAGTTGACTTCTGGCGTATTGTCTGCTATTCAGCAGAGTGCTGCTTGGGACTTCTCCTTAGTCCTGCTGCTTCTCTCAGTTTCTTCTGTTAGGTAAAAGTAAGGGTTTTAAAAGCACAGACCATTTGCTGTTTGTCCCAAATATGTAGGCATTCCAGCCTTCCCGTATCTTTGTTAAGTATCTTGAATGGAATTTAAGGGAGAAACACGTAAAATCTTATTTTTGCAGTAACTGGTTCTTATTAGTTTTGCAGATCGGACTTTAACGCTTTATGTCGTGTTGTTTGGGCATTTTTAGTTTTTTTTTTCGGTTAGATACAGAGTTTTATAACAGCGAAGAAACACAGGGCATACTTTGAGACACTGACAGCTATACTACCAAAGGGCTTATGTTGAACTTTGTCTTCACATAAACATAATGTCTTTTATGTCTTATAACTTTATCCAAACCTTTTGAATCTAATTATTACATAGTCAACATGTAATAGCAAAGTACTGGTTTGCATCCTACAGCAGTGGTTCTGCATTATAGCAGAGTGGTTTTGGGGGTTTTTGTTGCTGTTGGGTAGTTGCTGCTTTTGGTTTTTGCTGTGTCTGGCAGTTCCTGATTACTAGAAAGAGGACGCGCTGTGCAAGCCCGCTTCCCTTAGCTGGAAATGAGCTTCTTCAATTGCTTTATAGATAGCTCTTGGCTTTACCAGAGAACCATGCCTTTGCTTTTTAGTCACAAAGTGCGTGCCGTGGAAAATACGCTTCCCAGTGTGTAAGCATCTTAGGAATCGGCCTGTACATAAGCAGTCTTTTAGCGGAAACCCATGGGACTTAGAAAAAGTTACACAACAGAAAATGAATAGAGCTAACATGTAGAAATGCAGCTATTTTAGTAGCCCTTAGGTATCTGTGTGAGTTCTTAGTGAGTTCTTAGTTGTTTTGGAGTTTCTGAGAAATTAATTGTACATGAAAACTTAGCCCTGTCATTCCCTTTTCGGGAAAACTTTCGCAGCTTGTGTTTGAATGTGAAATGCTTTTATTCAAGTAGGTGAGTGAAAATTCATAATGTGCTACGGTGAAGCTAAAATATAAATTTGTGTTTTCTAGAGGCTTCATTAAATTGTAGGATGTTATTTTAAGGTGGCAATGCCAGGAAAATTTATTCATGGCTCCATCCGTAGATATCCTAGCCTTAGGGTTCATCTGTCTTCTGATCTTCTCTTCTCAACATCCTTCTGCTGAGATTTTATAAATATATCCCCAGTGTTACATTGGGTTATTTGTGCTTAATTTCATGATCCTACAGCATACTAAGCGGTTTTCTTTTATGTGAAAATACCCCATCTTACAAAGCACGTGTACAATAGCACCTCTACTTGTTTTCATAACCTAATCAGTTTCTACAGAAGCTGGTCGGCCAGGTGAGACAAGGCAGGACTCTAGACGCTCATGGAGAAAGTCTTATACACAGAGAGTATAAAAACTATTAAAAAATTAATGTAAACGAAAGGCGAGAGCCCAACTAATTCCTTGGTCTCCTGCAGGCCTTCTGCGTTAGGGTTAGCAAGGGCTCTGTCTTCTGAGTTCAATTAGTTCTATTCCAAATACTCCATCTTTGTTAAGCATGCCCACAATTTTGAACTTTGACATTCACCTTGCGTAGGCATGACCGTACATTTGTACTGGGCTCGTAGGCTGCTTGGCTTCTTGTCGCTGTGGATTCCTCTGAAGTCATGCGAGTGCATGCCACATCTCAACTTGTGTCAATGTGCTTTTACTGCAACTAGACTGTCAGGTGAGCTGGCTGCAACTCATGTTAAAAGAACTCATCAACTGTTTAGTGAAGTCTCTTTGAGCTGCTGGATTATTGTTTCCCTGTGTGGCTGTTCTCATTCAAGCTGGGCTAATTTGAGATTATGCAGGTTAACTCTGCGTTGAAGGTGTTCACAGTGCTAGTCACTGCTTTTTTTTTTTTACTGCCATTTTCATATGCAGGTGTTTGGGGCTGGGGGAAGAGAGTATGAATTAACCTCCCATGTACTGCAGTCCAACACGATACAGGCAGAAACAGCATTTGCACATGAAATAAGAAAATGTTCAAAGGTTATTTACCATATAGTGGCATCCTTTTGTAGTAGTAAGAATGGGAGAGTTGCAAGGGAGTAACCAGTAACACCTTTTTTTGGTGGCAACGTGCCTTTTGGTGAAGTAATCCTCATAAATTATTAATTAATCTTGTGCTTTATGGTAAATTCATTCAAGGTATCATTATAAACACAGATGTTTTAAGGAGGTTCTTCTAGGGCGAAGAGCACCTCTGTTCCTCTACTGCCTGAAAGCCCAAAACACTGAAATTTCTCCTTGAGTTTGTTAAAACTGATTATTAACTGTATTAAAATAGTATGCAGGCATGGCTCAGTTTGATCACCATTGTACTGATTTCTTTACACAAAGTGCAAGGTGTGCACTGGTTCTGAAGAAAACCAGGTGAAGCACCAGGCGCCGGCAGGGAGGCTGATGCTTTCCTCTGGTCACGCACCTTGCCAGCACTGTGGCTGGAGGTAGAAATCTTTGTTTTGAATTTTTTAGTAGTCTGTTTTCTAGATGAGCAGTGGCATTAGTTGGGTAGCTGTCCTTTTACGTTCCCTAGGATACTACAGTTCTACTAAAGGAGAGCGAGGGAGGTCTTCCAAGCTTTCAGCAAACGTCTGGCGTAGCCGGTGATAACTTTGAGTGCTGGATTTAAACGCTCTTATGGCCCTTATGTGGCTTTTCTTGAAATGTTAAGTCTGTCTGTCTCGGAAAAAGCAAAGAATGTCTTGGGAAAAGGAAACAACGCTGCTTGTGTTTCCTGTACATTTAATGCTTTTTTGCATTGCTTCTGCTGTAATATTCTTATTATGAATTGGCAATAAATTATGTAAGAAGGTGGGGGGGCAGGAGGTTAGGTGCTGCAGTTAATTAGGGAATTGGTCCTGTAATCTGATAAATGGGCTTCAAACTAGATTCAGGCAGTAAAAGGTAAAACAGTGGTGCCCTTTTTGTAGTTTCGATATTCTACATCTTTAAACCATTACTCAGTTTGGCACATATCAGCAAAGTTGTAATTTTCTGTGAAGGAAAAGTCCAGGTGTAAAATACCAGGGAGTGTCATATTTGAAGAGTAGCTTACACTGGAAAAATGGTTTTGGAGACACTGTTAGCACACCTTCCATGTCAATCCATAGCTGTTAATCTCTATGCCACTTTTTAAACATCATTTGCTTAAAAGCACATGAAGTGGGAGAATGACTTTGCTGGAAGAGGTACTGATTTGTGAAATAATGCATAATATCGCTTGTTTTAATTGTTATCTTTAGCTATAGTCTTTTCCACAAAATTCAGTTGTCCGGTCTTTTATTAAACTGTTATTTGGGAAGCTTTGTTGGATGAGCCATTGCATGCTAGCAACTAGAATATCTAAGAAGTTTGGGGTTTTTTTTTTTTTCCATTATTTTTTCTCCCCAGTGTCCTTCTCTGTGTAACCATCTGACTGCTTTCACCCTTGTTCAAACCAATCAGAGGCACGAGTCCTAGGGGCTCCAGGTTCCTCCTCTGATTGACAGGAAACCAGCACTCATTTTATACAATAGTTAAACATTAAAAAAGACATATGGCACAGGAAATCCTTCTGCTGCATGTGAAGGTATGGCGTTTCCAAACTGAAAGTGTTGTTCTGACTATTTCACCGGTAGCGGTGAGTTATATGAGGCCACTTCCATCTGCAGAGAGTCTGTTTCACTTGCTTGTGGTTCTGGGGCTCATTCAAATACTCTAAAACAAAATAAAAGGAATGGATGTAATAACTTCTTTATGGAAAAGTCATAAAAAGCTACAGGGCCATGTAAACAAATTGGGTCATTTACAAGATGTTTAAGTGATGGATAATCAGTCCAAATTCAAAGGTGTGGATTAGGTTTTACAGTCATCTTGACTGAATTTTGCCCTCAACAAGACTTTCTTTTTCTGCCAGGAATGCCTTTGACACTATAGATGACAAATTCTCAGAAACGGTGTTTTCAGACATTTCAGTGCATTCAGCCTAAAGCCGAGAAACAGGAGAACAATTCAGTAGTATAATTTGATCTTTCTCTAGGTGAATGAGGGGCCTTTCTTGATCCGCATGGTTACACTGTAAAGCTGTAGTGGAACTTTGTGGCATTCCCGGGGAAAATAAACTAAAAGAGTTTCCCTTCTGGATTCAAACATGCCTGAACTAATTACAAAGCAACCGTTTTGGCTCTCTGCTCTGTTCATATAAATAGGTTTGCACAGAACAGCAGCAACTGTGATCCAAGTTAAACTGCGCTAGTCACAGAAACTTCTGTCGGACCAAATTGAAGCATTGAACATTATATCTATGGTGCGTCAACTCATAAGACCCCTGTGACTCATTTCAACATTTGTCAGAGAGTACTGAAAAAGTGGAATGGAAAAGAGGATAACTAATACTTTTGCATATTAAAATACATTCTGCAGGGTTATTTATATGCTTCAGTGTAAATGTAAGCTTATGTGTGGACAATTTGCTCAAGTTTGGGGAAGGGGCATTGGTGTTAGCTACTACACGGTGCTTTCCTTCTCCTGAGATGTGGTTGCTCAGCTCTGCGATTATCAATGCAACTTCAACTACCTTTTATAACTCTTCATGCACTAAAACCTGCAGATCATTTCAGAATGAAAATAACTTTACTCAGCGCAAGTTTGGAGTTAGTTGTAATTAACTGTACATGGATGAAGCTAGCTATTTGTATATATAGCGCTAATAATGAGCTGTTGACTCATCTTTCAGGTGCTTGATACTGTGCCTGCGAAAATAATAGTTGTTACTTGGGAAGTGTGTATGTGTGATTATACATTATTTGAAGAAGTCCTTCAGAAAGTGGTTCAAATGAGTGTTGATTGTAAAAGGTTTGTATTTATATTATTGTCAGTTTATGTTTTAAAAATACAGTTTTGGAAGGTGGTCTACCTTAATATCTCAAGGCTTCAGTGTCTTGCTACTTAGTGTGTCTGTTGTTACACAGGGAGACCCATACCTGCAAACATTTCTGTTGCTTATGTAACTATAGTGGACCTGAAAGTGAAGTAAAGCCTCATAATTGAGAGCTAACGAGTAATGGCTCCAAAACAAACATGATTTCTAGACAAGGAGATGAAACTGTTGTATATGACCTTACCTACATGCTACTTTTTAAAATACGGGTAAGGATTCTTGTTGGGCCTGCTTTCTTTGTGTCATTCAAAAATACCCAGCCCCTGGGATCACTGCATATCTATAGTCAGACTAGGGTCTAAAACTTGAAATACTCTGAAAATTTCTGCTAAGCACTCACTGTATTTCTCACAGCTGGCATAGGAATTCACAAAGTACTTACCTCTAGCACTAATGCAGCCTTGTAGTTATTTCTTCTGAAGTGGAGATTGAATTTGTGATGAAGAGTATCATTACCGCTAAGGGTCTTTGCCAGTAAAGTGTTTCAGCGATCTTTACCTGTTCTCATAAGATCCTTTATAAAGATTGGCATAAGATGTTGAGATCAGCCATCTTTTTGGTTTCTTCATTGGGGATCTTTATTTTATATCTGTTCTTAGTACCTGCAAGAAGTAGCATGTGTGTAGGGGAGCAGGTGTCCCAGGCTGAGTCCAAACAGGGCTGGCAGTGAGATTTTGAGCTCATTGACTTCCACCTCAGGAGAGACCATTGAGATGATCTTCGATCTTACCTGACACCTCAAGAGTGCCACACCTTGGTAAAGGGAGTGCACCGGTAAAGAGAGCTCTGTTACTTAAATATCTACCTGATTTGCAAAATTATCTTACTGCTTGTGGGGGAAAAGATGGTTTTATATAGTTGTCAGGTAGAAATATAAACATGTTTCTAAAGCACATGCTTGCCTTATCAGTGAGAATCTTAAAAAACTCTGATTGGCCTCATTAGTCAAGATGCATGTGAATGTACTGTGTGGAGATAATACCTGATGAAACAGTTGTGATATGTTTCCTTATTGTTACTGCTTTTAATGTAGTTACATTACAAAATTTGGAGCTGGTTAG
>NW_009196537.1:0-36132 GCF_000690835.1 Fulmarus glacialis | reverse complement strand
GAAAGAAACCGATGATGAGCCTGTAGTATATCTAACACTGTCCATTACTTTTATAGGATCTGTAGCTTCTCTTTGAGATTAAGTTTGAGAATCTATGTTATAATTAAGAATACTGTTTCAGGGTTGGATCAATGCCCTTGCATAAAGCTGATTTCTCTTGCTCATTATTGAAAAAAACCCGAATCTTGTTAATGGTTCTGATTCATCTGAAACAGTTTAAAATATTTCACCATAGAATGGAGGCTTAGTTTTCTTATGGACAGTTTTAACAGCACCACATTTATTTCTAGCAGCAGTTGCTTAATAGATGGTCTTTAATTACTCAAATTTATAGTTACGTGCACTTGTATGTGGTTTATTCTGACATTTTTATGTGTGTGGATGCTTAATGTATGTTTGTTCTAATTCTGTTTATTAAGGTATATTCTTGGGCTAGATTGACTTGCTCAGATTTTTTCACTTTCAGGAAGTACTTGGTAAGCTTTATGTTCAGTATTTGCATTTCAGATAAGAATATGTTATCTGCAGTTTTTTAAGAAGCAAGAATCTCTTGTTTTGAGTTGGCTTGGTCAAACAGTGGTGAATATTGGAGCTAAAACTACTTAGACTGTATTAAAAGGGAGTTAGCGGTATGTTAAACAGGTCCCCAAACATTCAATAAATGAAAAAGTGTATAGTTTAAATAGTAATCTTGTATGTATATATGAAGATCAACTAATGCTAGGTAACATGGCAAATAATATTTACATTTCACTTTTATTTTCTCCGGTTTGGGAAGAAAGGAGTCTTCCCTGCTCTTCTACACGTCAGCTGTTCTTACATTCATTTAATTCCAGGCAACAGGGGCTGTTGAACATGTGGATCATAACCCAACATGCAGCTTGGATGTGGCCGATACGCTCCGCAGAGGGATAATGTCTTATCTGTGTGGCTGCAGCTGGTTCACGCCATCTGGTTTTGGAATGTGCATGTGCACCCAGATGTTGCTACTCAATACAGAATAGAGTAGCTATTGATTTCTGAGTCCTGTCACCCTAGCCTGTCTTCAGGAACTCAGAAGACAACTCTGGAATATGTTTTTGTTTTTTTTAAGTGAATGGTTTTATAAATTAATTGCAGCACCCTTTTTTTTTTTTTTTTTTTTTTTGCCTCTAGTGCATTCCCTTGGCTGGCTTAAGACTTCAGGGACAGCTATAATAGAACGATGTTAGTTTTTAGTCACAAGTAGCTGTTTTTTCAGTTATATTCACTCCTTTCTATCATCATTCTGCAGGATATTCATTGCTTTGAAGCTTGAAGTCTACCCTAAAAGACATTTTGTAAAGTACTTAATATTTGTGGTGATAGATTGCATTTAGTTAACTCCTGCCCGTGTTTTAGTCAAATCCTTAATATAGAGGCAGTTCTAAACTTGCTGCTTACTATAATGCAAGCTATTCTATGTATTAGTGATTTATTGTAATTACTGTTCCCTTAAGTATGGATACTTCCTTATAAATAGTGTGTTACTAGCTGACTAGCTCTGATCTCTAAAATTCCCTGCTGACAGTACTTTGGATAGGTGTAAAAGATGCAAAGATATATTGAGGAGTTGTTCACTAAGGTACCCGAAAAATTTTCTCCATATATGAGGAATTCCACTGAAGTTGAGAAGTGATTGGATCCAGTTACTAGGAAAAAATTACATGATGTACATTTGCAAGATCAAGCCGTTGTCATTAATTCAAAGCTTGGAAAAAGGAAAGATCTAGCAAGAGGACTTCTTTTTCAGACTTTTGATTATGCCCATAAAATGTGAAATTAAGTTCAGCAATTGTATTCATGTTTGCTATGGTGGTTGTGCCTGTCTAGCTATAAAAATCATTTGTTGCATGTGAATTGCTTTCTTATCTGAAAAAAAAAGAAATTAATAATGGTTGAAGTGTAATAAAGTTTATTTATAGAAAGTAGTATTTAAAAGATAAAAGCTAATCATACTTTCATATTTTGAGCGTTATTTTCTTTTATAGTTCTCTTTCATTCAGTGCCTTTCCTAAGCTAAGGAATCCAAGCTGTATGTAGAACAATAGGACTTCTACTCCCGTAAAATATTGATGGGCAGATATGGAAATCTGTGCTGTTGATAAGAGTTTAAAAATAATTTGATAAGAACTGTGACCAAAAAAATGCTAAGGGAGAAATGGTGTTTTCCACAGTTCACAGAATAGTTGAACAACGTTGGGTGTATTATAACATAGAGAAGTGGTATACGTTGAGAGGTAAGGACAGAAATGTGAAAAGGAAAGCAGTGTTGAAAGCCATCTATAGGAAAAAAAAAATGTTAGCAGTGAACCACACTGCATAGAAACTGTCTTTGTGTTTCTTTTTTCTTTCTGTAGCAGAAGCCCGAATAAAAGGCCTCCAGCACAGTAACTCTTCTTTGATGATTACCAAATGTGGTTAAATTTTTTTTCATACTGTTGTGCATGAGTATCTTATTTTATAAGTCTGCTAGATAGATATCACCTGATTTTTACATCATGTAAAGGTATTGAAAGGGAGGGTTTGGAAGATTTTCCCTATAACAATCAGGACATGAAGCTGTAAACAGCAAAGACTCCAATCTAGTTTTTGTGAACACTGCAATATACTGACTTGGTTTGTCCTTTTACAGCATGGCTAACTGAGAGCTCTTTGAGGTGCTGTTCCTCCAAATATAGGATGTGTCTGTTGGTGGTGGTTGTTGTTTGAACGGGTAGGTCTTTATTGTCATTCAGCTAAACTTCTGGTAGGCAAGCTTCTGGTGCTTCATTAACTATGTCCTGAGACTGGCTTGTTACAAAGCAATATTGGTAAGTCATTGGCTTTGTATTTGTGTTACTAGCCCATAACGGTCAATGTGAGTGGAGGTTTACTTTTTCAGAGGAAAACATGAATACTGTGCCATTTCCTCTCTCACTTCATGTTAATCAGAGTTCATATCCAAGGAGTGAAGAGAGAAGCCAAAACTTTCAGCTGTGATAGTTTTTCATGCTAAAACATTCTTAAATGTCATGTAAGTATTTGTATGTCTGATGAAGCACAGATAAAAGTAGCAGATTCTTAGGCTTTTTATCAGTATTGGATTCTCAACATAAGTAATCTCTGTTTTTCTCTGTTTTCTCCGTGTGCACGAAAACCAAAAGCCTTTCGAATTGCTTGTCTTTTGTGTGGCTAGCAAGTGTGGTTTTAAGAGACAGCTTTGTGCCAGTGATTATCATTACTTTAAATGAGAGCAAATGATAATATTTTCAAAAATCAAGATAAAAGTATTTAAAAAATGAAACTTAATGGCAATGGAAAAATTATATGTCTCTGAAAATTTGCAATGTAGTTTCTTTTCTGGCACATGCTTATGTTGCCACTAGGAACTTGATCCTTGAAGCAAGAGGAGAGAACGTAACAAACTGTGCAATGGCACCTTGGTGCCAAGATAGATTCAGTGCAACCATATTTTGTTTTTGTTATTGCTGGCACTTTTGGAAGGAATGATTTCATAATGCCTGAAATGTTTCTGAGGAGAAACAAGATTTCCACCAAGACCTCTTTCTTTCTTTCTTTCCCTTAACTTTTAATTATTCGTATGGGTTGAGGAGCTCTGCTTAGAACTTCTGTTATGCATCATACTGGTAAGCAGTAAATTTTTTTTCTGTGTGTACTTAAAAAAAAAAAAACCAAATAGGAGGAACATAATGTTATGCCCTTTTTCAAGAGTTGTGTTTACAGTTAAGAGTGCCTATGTTTATAAACCATGGGGGGGCAGTCTTCATGGAAATAAATAATTGCTATTTGTAAGGCAAAGAGAAACTCATGAGAAGGTAAACCAAACTAATTACTGAAAATTTTAACAGTAGTTGTTTTGTCAAAGTGAGCACTGAGTGTCCGTTGGATTGGTATCCTGATAGACACAGTATGCTAGTTTCTAGATATGTAGGCAGCCAGTTGGCCTAACTCCCTGTATTATATCTTAAAAGTGGCTTTTTTTTGAAAGTAACAGGAGTATCTAATAGAAAGTTCTAATTCTTTTTTTTTTTTTTTTTTTTTTAATTATGATGTCTCAAAAGAAGGGCCAATTTGAGCCTGACTTCATTTGTGATTGAAAACTATCTGAAAACTATCTCCTGGTTGTAATGTACCAAATGACTGTAAAAGCCAGTGGGTGGTTTTGTTAAAGAGGGAGTAGTGGAAAACAAGTGCATTCCTGTGGTAAGATGATGGGAGAAGGAAAATAAAGTAAAAGAAATGCAAGAGGAACCATTTTGAGGCTGTTAGAAAAACAGTGGCTTTAGCCTTAATGAATTCTGCGTTTTGGGTTTTTTTTTGCATGTGGGGGTTTTGGTTTTTTTTAAATAAACTGAGCCCTAAGGGAAAAGGGTGTGATCCAGACAGTGGTTACAGTGCTGGTTTTTGAGTAGAAAGGTCAGCAGCTTGCACCTGCCAAAACGATTTTGGTCAGAAATGGTTAGATGTGGATTTACATATGGATGGAGGAAGAGGAGCTTTGGCAATTTCTCTGTCTGTGAACAGTCCTGGAGCCCCTGGAATCATCTTTTGCAGAAATAAACATTATAATGGTCAACATGAAGCTGTCAATGCTCAGCTAGCATCTGCTTTCTGTCATGGTTAGAGAAGGGCTAGAGGGAAGGATCTTGCAGGTAGTTGGAGTGGTCTGTGATTTGGCTCCTGAAAACTGAACAAAAAACCCCAAACAAACAAAAAAAACAACCAACCAAAACCAAATCAGTCCTTCTCTTCAAGATCACTTGATTACAAAGAACACACCATAAACATAATGGGATCGTTTGCTCAAAGGACCAAGCTGTTTATGTTACTGCTACCTTTTGTAGCAAACAGTATAGAAACTCCATAGGAAAGCTTGTTAAAAAACAATTACAATAACCAGGTCAAAACTAGGACTTAAAAAACTAGGTCTTTAAAAAAAAAAAAAAAAAGTCCAATCAAATGTTTGCCATATTTGGCAAATAATTTTTCTCTGGATCTTTTCCGTGAAAGGTATTGATGATTTTCACCTAGGTAATGTAAATAGGTACTTTCTCTGCAGTGTAGGAAGAGATGCTACTAAGGTGCTGTCTTCTGCAGTTCTATAAATACTGTCTTGAAATGCAAGTGACAGAAGCAAGGCAAAAATATTGTACAAAACTTAAGAAAGTCTTTAAGCAAACAAGATCCAACTTAAATAATCTGCTTTCATTCTTTCACAATTATGTTTGTGTTTTGCTTTTAAGATGGGTGTCCTAGTCTTAAACTTCTTGCTGCTCTGGAATTTCCTTCCCTTCCGGGACTGAAGTCTTCTGTATGTAATTCAGCTTCCTGAATTTTCTTTCTTTTATAAAAAGAGTACCTGGATCATTGGTTCTGGGTACGTTTTTTTCCTTACTTCTTCAAACGTCTATTTACAAATACTGGTTCAAATAAGCAATATTACATTCAAAGAGATTGTGTCCAGAAAATAACTCTCTAAACAGCTTTAGATACCTCATCATCTTTCTTACAGTGAAAAAATATTTCTATGTTGTTAACTTGTCAGGCTTGGTATGATTCTGTTTTCTTTCCACAGCTTTCTCATATACACATGAATTATTTAAAGACCTCACTTTAAAATTTTAACATCTTAATCTAACTGCGGAGGGTTATCTAATGATGATAATGCCACCTCCAACAATTGTTTTATAACTCTTCAAGCTGTAGCTATATATTAGACTTCAGACAGTGTTAACAACTTGCTTGAAGTACCTGCAGAAATCTTCCAGGATCATGAAGCTAGAAGACCTTTTTATTGCTTCCTTGATGCAAAAATATTGCCAGGACTTCACTTAATGACAGTCTGTCAGTGTAACACTTCAGTTATATTTCTTAATATCATGGTATTATTCAGGTGGTAATAAAGCATAAGCAATTGAAAGCACAAGTTCTAGCTATTTATCCTGTTCTGTTCTTGTAATTTACTTGAAGTTAGGCTTAGCCACTACTTGAGTAGGCTTCCAAAGAAATATAAAATGTTAGATGAAGGGGCTCTGGAGACAGTGTGGTAGTCTTCCATCTGTGTTGGTACTGAATGTGACACGATGGTGCTCCTGTAATTGTTTGTGGGTTTTTTGGTGTTTGTTTTGTTCTGTTTTTTCTTCCTCTCCCCCTCCTCATGCTGGAGGGTTGAGATGGTGACCGAGATCACCTATCACTTGCTGCAGGAATAACAAACTGCTTTGACCAAATTGAAATCAGAGAATTGCTATTGGTCCCCATAAATTCCTTCCTAAACACTTAATTTTCTTGCTCAACAATAATGCCTTTGGTTTAGAGTAGCCACTAATAAACTACTTTGAGTTGTTTATCCCCCATTTGGATCTGTAAGAATGTAATTGACATCCTATTGCCCAGTCTTACGCTTCTCTGGATATATTTTAGTATTCTTTGGGATCTTTACATAAAAGATGTGACTATTATGTTTCATTTTTAACTTGTGGAAACCATAGGAAGAGAAGCTGTAGCAGTTGTGGCACTGGGGTTTGAAAGCACAGCTGAAATCTTTACGAAAGAGAAGAGAAACAGAACAGAGTTATGGGCAGAACAATTACAAAGCTCACTCAGACATGAATCCTGTTTACCAAGAAAATTTCAGTTAAGAATTACCTTCTAAATCTGGAAGTATTTAAAGATATAAAACTTAGGGTTAATTAGCTTATTAAATATTAGGCTGAGGAGAATTCAAGAAAATTATTCTTGATTATACTCAAAAAGAAGTGCTTTGTATTTGAGATGAAACAGTTTTATTAAAGGTAAGCAAGGAGAGGTAATTAAAGATATGGAATAATATGTGCATTTTGAATATCATCAATGGTAATGAGGCCAAAAGGAAGAGATAAGGTTAAGTATAATGCTGTGATCTACAATACTGTAGATTAAAAGAAAGCACTAGTAATGTAGCCTGTGTGCCAAGGCAACTCCCTGAGAAATATCTAGAAGGTAATAGCAGCCATTCCAGGCCAAATGAAAGGTCTATTTAGCTCAACGTGTTGTATCTGACAATACCCGTTAAGGAACGTAATGATGATTCCCTGATCTATTCTCCTGCCTTCTAGCATTTTAGTAGTCAGAAGTTTTTTTTTTAAGGTGCAGGCAGAATTTGGGGGTTTGGTAGCCCAATAGCTTTTTGAAATCTTGTAAACTTCTGCTATCTACAGTTTCTAGTGGTGAGAAAGTTTAACCACGTAACAGAAAAATATCTTCTTTTGGTTGCTTCACATACACTACTGGATCATTTTAGTCAATATCACCTAGTTCTTTGTTTTTGCCTATGATTTCTTGATTTGACCTGCTATTGTGGAGCCTCACCTGAGAGCCGCTCCAGGCTTCGGCTCTGCCACATTGTTCTCCTGTATAGTGTTTGTGTGTATGTCTATAGTAAATATGCACATACGTATGTGTGTGGGTATAGGAGATATGAATAAAAATGCATATAAAGTATGTATCAAAAAGTATTGGCAAGCAGTATTCGAGATATGAGTACACCATGGATTTATACAGTGATAGTGTTCTCTCTGGTTCTCTGTGCTTTTGCCGCAGGTTCTTAATAGGCAGGTTTTCCTCTTAGCAGTGTAATCGTATCCCAGAGAGGGACAGACAGCAGCTCTGCACATGGGAAAGATGCTGAGAAATTGCTTTGTGTTGTGCTCGGATCTGGGAGTGATGGGAACCCCAGTGAGATGAAGCAATAATTTCACAGGAGCAAGCTGTTTCCATGTTCTGCTTCAAGTATATCATTGTTAATATGGGTAAAAGATGTTGTTATTCAGGTGGTGACTGTAAAAATGGGAGGTAAACTTTCTTAAGTGTTCTTTCCTGAGCATTAGGTTGTGGTGTCAAGTGATATTCTGTTTGTTTTGGCCGTGGTTTTCTTCCCATAGACTTTTTCTGGTTTGTAAACCTTCAGGACCAGAATCTACTCCTCGATTAGGCCTCTGCCTAAGAAGAGTGGAGACTATTTCTTCTACCTTACCAGCCTGCAAAAGGAACAGGTCTAGTTACTGAGTTTATACGAAGAGCCCTTTTCAGTACTGTCGTTGGCAAATTGCAGCTTTCTGAAGGCAGCATGGAGGCTGTGAAAACTGTGATCCATTTGCCATTCACATGAGGGAAGGACATGTACGTGTAGGAAAGTTTGTTTTGCATTAGATCTAGAGATGTTTGTCTAACATCATAATGACAGTAAATTGTCCTTGCCAATTATTTGAGCTCCCCAGTTGAAGGGGAACCTGCCCTAGAAGTAAGCAGGTTCTTCAGTGTAGCCAACGATACTTAGATCTTGCAAAGGAGTTGCTAGTCTCCCATGCTTTTCCTTGCTCCCTTTCTGACTTGAACTTTATTTGTAAGAAAGTTTACCAGGGAGTTTCACAGGTAATGCTGTATCTTTGTCTACCTTGTGTATGATAGTGATTGATTTTCCCTCCCCCTCCTTTTTAAACAGAGTATTTTCTAGGGTTTCTTGGTTATTTTTAAATGAAGAAAAACATATCCTTCAGAGTACCTGATGCTTCACCTGACTGTATCTTTCTAGTTTCTCTTGAGTCAGCATTGGATGCCATTTTGCATTTAGGAATGTGTTTTTTGACTGAAACCAAAATTTAAAAAAAGAATTGTTCTTAGAAAAGTAAAGAGAGAACTTGTGTACTTCTGATGGCTTCTGTGGTCTGAAGTCCTGGTTGTTATACACACAATAAATAACACCTACTTAGTCGATAATTCTCATTAACCTTATCAGGTAGAAGTGACAAGATAAGCACTAGATAGTAGCACTTACTTGTTTTCTGGTAGTATTTTTAAATTCTGCAGTTCTAGAGTTAATGTTGATGACACGGCACTATTATGTTTAAATTGTAGAATTGAAAGCTCAGCTTTAAATTTAGCATGGGAAGTTATTTGGTAAGCATTTTTGTGTTTGAGGTGACTTACAAGAAATAATTCTCAAGATTGCCTTTTATGTTTAAAGGTAGCCTAGCAATTGAACTATTAGTTGTCTTGTTTTGTTTTTTTTTTTCCTTTGATGGATTCCTAGAGGAGGAATGAACTCTGCAGTCATGAACAGCCTAATGCATGCTCTGCTGAAATTTCTTGTTTGTCTTCAGTAGTATTGGATGACCCTGTTAAGTGAAGCCTGCAGTGATCCAAGCCTGGTTCTTCGTGGGCAGCGTTAACAGCAGGGACTGGTGTCCCCGAGGATGGTGTCAGTGGCACGCTGCTCGCCAGCGGTTCTCGTCCACGGGAAGCCCTTTCTGAGGGAAAAGGTGCTTGCTGTGAGATCTGTTTCTTGGTTGCTGCTGGATCCAGTACTGATAACCTGGGCCTTTTTCCTCAGTCTCCTGTATCTGCCTTAGGAGGGACTAAAGGTGTTGGGGGGAAAGAAGAGAAATGGATGTTTAGTGCAGAAACAGAAAAATGCTTATAAATACGTTTTGTATTTTTCTTTATTTGGGGAATATTATGTGCCTTTATTCCCTAAAATAATTACACTTTTATGAAAATATAGGCTGAAGTGATACCATGCTAGGTGAAATGTAATAGAAATCTCAGATCAAGTTGCTAGTACTTCCTTTTCTGGCTCGCTTTCAACTGTGCCTGTGAGCGCAAAGGAATGGCATGTATTTATACATTTGTAAATAAGATCCCACACATTTTCCGCTTGAGAACATGCACGGGGACCTTTTATGGTCAGGAAGGGGTGTTCCCTCTGTCTGTGAGCTATCCAGAGAACTACACATTTCCAAGTATGCAGTTCAGAAACTTACAGATAATACTTTGTAAACTTGAGTTTAAATAAAAACGTTTGGGGGATTAAAGGCAAAAAACCTTATTTTTCTCTTTTTCCAGTAGAAATATACTTTAGCATAAACAAACAGGTTTTTAAGTCCATGTTCTTGCTAAGCTGAATTGCCTCATTCAGCTTTACTTCTAAAAATAACACTTAGATCAAGCTCTCATGACTATGTTTCTTCTTTTCAAAACGTCTGTTTATCAAGAGAGATTCAGTTGATAATGGCTTATTAGGATATCCAGAATTTATCCAAAACTCTTTCTGGGTATTCAGTGTCAGTAGATTATAATGAATCAACATACTCTAGCAATAATATTCTTAGAATAATTGATTTTGTATTTAAAAAAAAAAAAAACAAAAACCAAAAAAAAACAAACCCCAAAACCCCCCAAAACCCACCTAGGTGACATGTGAAAATATTTCAAAAATAGTAGCTACTATCAGGTCTATTATTTCACTTATCAAAGAAATTTCTGATTCAGTTTGACTGATATCCAACCCCATAACATGGATGCAGAACACTTAAACGTCACTCCTATTAAAAAGTATTGTTGTATTGAGTAATGTAGAAGGTACAAATGCAAGAGTTTATTTGTGAAGCAATTTAGCTTCAGCGAGCATAATAAATATGTTATCTTTCTTTTATGTGAAATGGTGAACTGTTTTCGGGAAACTGTAGTGTACAGTACAAAATATGTGCCCAGGTAGGGGTTTAATTTTCCACCAACTGTATCACTTCTGATCATCAGAACTTTGAAGACTGCAAACAATCTGAAGTTGGACAATTTGAAACATTCGAAATATACTACAAGAGCTATAGATTTTTTTTAGCTATTTAAAAAAATGTTTTCAGTATTTATGCCATGATGCACACAGTACTCCACTCTGGCTTTTATATTAAAAGGTTTTAAATAGCTTTTCTTTTAAACCAGTTGCTTGCTGTCTTCAGATTAAGCAGAAAAAACTCTAATACTTGCTGAAAAAAAAAGAAATAATGCCTCAGGAAGAAGAAGAATCACTTGCTGATTACTCAAAGGGCTAGGTTTCAAAATTTTCACTCAGTTTCCCAAAGATGCATTACACTGAAAGATGTGAGACTTGCCATTGAAGTGTGTTTCAATTTCTGGCCTGTTTAATTAGGTGAAAATATAATGTTCAGCTTGCTGTGATTTTAATAACAGTAGGTGTCATTATAAATGACAAGAATATATTTTGAATTATAGTGCTTTTATATGTTTTACATATTCAGTTACAATTCAAGATAAGCTTAAAGTGTTTGGGAAGCTTGCTTTGTTCTACTCAGAAAGGATGAATTGTATGTGATAGCCAGTTCCCTTTCACTTAGGCTGCCTTTTGTCATATCATTCTGCAAATGCAGAATTGGTGCATTCTTCAGTTTAGATCACAGAAGTCTAAATTTGCAGTCAGTGGAGACGTCCATAAAGGATTTGGCTTAAAATTTTGTGGGGGATGTGTGTAAGTTCTCTGAATCAGTCCATACAAGTAGGAATTCAGTCAAGAATTAAGATTACCTTGCAGATGCTTTCATAATATAGGGAGCTTTCTCTCCAGGGTCATGTTCTTGCATTAACCAATGTTTATGTAATCTTTGAAAATATGTAGCAAAACAATTCTCAAGAGTTAGGTAGTACTTGTATTTATTAGTTCTTGCACAGGCAAAACTCTTAAGTTTTGTGGTACTATAGGTTTTTTTTCTTAATAAGGAATAAAGAATTGGCTGTAAAATTAGCTTTTTTGGGTAGCATGTCACTAGAGTTTATCGAACAGGAAAAAAAAGGGGGGGGGGCAGAGAAGTGATGATATGACACACAAGAAGAATGAATTTGCCAAATCTCTTCTGCTGATGCTTTACTTGCAGGTGAACTTTCACCTGCTGCTTGCCATACCTTGTTTATGACAGAGTTGGTAATTCATATTCTTGCCTAACTTACATGTGTGGAAGTCAGGAAAGTTTATTAGTGAGAAAACAGTTATGTGATCATCTCTTGCCTTGAGATGAGCCAAGAGAGTAATTCCTGTTCCAAAGAAGTAAAAGTCGGTGGCATAATAGACTTTCTAGGGCACTTTCTCAACTTAGCTCTTCATTACTTTTGTGTAGGCTTAGAAATCCCAATGCCACTAGTTAATTAGTGGCGTAATCCTGAACTTTGCTCAGCCAGAGGCAAGCAAAGCTATTACTTAAGTGGAAGTAAGTGAGCAGGATTAAAACAGAGAAAATTGGGCCTCAAGGGGATCAAGTGTATTCCTAGAACTCAATTGTTGTCACTTAATGTGTTTAATTATCTCTTGATTCACAGGGTATGCCATGTGTAATTATCTGAAGTTACAAATAACTAATCTGCAAATTTTTGAGTTAAAGCTGCCCTTTTATTGATGTTAGACTAAAATACGTCTTCTGTGAAGTCTTACTCTACAAACCAGGACACCATTTTGCTATTTTCCTTTTTTATTTAGTTTTCGTTTCTCCCGACTCTTCATATCAGATTAATTACCTTTTGTACTGTTTTTCCATTTCTAACCTTTTACAATTGTTATTGGTAGCCCATTATATGAGTTATTTTCTCTTCTGTGTGATTTTGTTGTTGATGTTGGTTAATGATGTCATTGCTGAGGGCAGGAGGATGACCTGGGTGACCTCTCAAAGGTCTTACTGACCTTTCTTTCCTGTGATTGCATATTAAACTTGCTCCCCAGTTAGCCATACACAGTATCATGTAGCTAATTAATGTTTTAGGTGAGAATCACATCCATAACTTACTAGATAGGAGGTGATTCTCTGGTGTTAGATTAGTGAGCACTTTGATGCTGACCAGGAAGCTCTTCAGAGGGATTCTGTGCTACAAGTTCAGCTGCTGCTCAGGTGCTTTGCTAGATCAGCGTCAAAGGGTCAAGTATCTTGTAGGTTCATATCTATTTCTTCTGACCCAGTGAGTAGCGTTGTTTAAAATGTAAAAGTTTGTTACAATAAGGTGTTTTTAAATAGAAACATGTGCATTATACCCGCATAGTCAAATACCTCACAAATTGAGGCTACAAAATAGTAATTTGAACCTGACTACCTGTGCAAAGTATCAGATTGCTTATTAAACTGGAGAGCCCTGTTGTTTCTGCATCTTATCTGTGCTTTTTTATGGTCTGTCTGTATGTAACATCAGTTGTTGCTCTGAACCACACAAAAGTGTGTTTGGTTACTTAAAGGCCACCTCTTGCTTTGAATGATAATGAAGCAGATGGCATCCTCTATTACCACTGAAGCTGAAACCATGGTATATAGAGAATAAAGGAACAAAACTCTGCAGTTGTGAAATTATCAATGAAAAGCTCCAAAGACAAAACCGCTCTGTGATTCAAAGCCTTGTTAAAAATTCCAGTGGCTCTTTCCAGCCTAAGCTGATAGGAAGGCTATATTCATAAGCCTGGGATATTTGTGGGAGCTCTGGGTGTGGTGGCACCAAAGGGTTGAAGTTCAGTCTTTATTTTCAGATGTCTTCACCTTTAAAGCAGCAGGTCATTAGTTTTTATGTTCCATGGTTCTTGTTTTTTACCTGAAATTAGGGGAGGAATAATTCTTAGCTGTCAGAGCCCTGAAATAGTCTGCACCATCAAAAAAGCTTAATGCAATTTTTGTGATGACCATGTGTGCAATTTTATTGTTCTTTCCAACAGCAATGTGATCTGCTTTTCAGTAAAGCTTCAGGATAGTCTTAACAGTCTTTTTATTGTCATTGTGGTTAGTTATCAGAAGTCTTGCATTTGAGTGAGGAGAAGGTAATCCAAAACCTTCCTTAATAACAGGAAATATTTGCCATTTCACCTCCAATACAAAAGAATTCATGTTTGCTGAAAAGCTGGGTGCTTCTAAAGGTCAGAACTGTGGAGCTGTTGCATCCTTTGCTTTCACAACTCCATTCAGTTTTGTCCGTTTAGAGTCAACCTCTCTTGCATTCCCAGTAGATAGTGATTGGTTTTGGGTTTTGTGGTGTGGTGGGCTTTTTTGGTGTGTTTGGTTTTTTTAATAGGATACAGAAAAATGGTATGAAAACAGGGTTTTGAAGCTTTTGGACAGGAAAATTGAAGTACTGTTAACTGATGAGGTGGGGTATGTGACACTGAGTTTAGGTATTATAATTTAGGCTCAACTAAAGTAGATTTTATTGCCAGTTTTATATTTGTAGTAGTATCCTCAGTTACTGCTCAAGTTCAGGGCTAAGGTTATTTATTTATAAAAACTGTAATGAAACAGAAGAATATTTTTGAACTGACATAATTCAAAGTTGAAGTAATTGATGGAGGCATTTTCTCTGTCTGTCTTTGTTAAAGTGCATACAGTGCACAGAATGAGCATGAGGAAAGGTGAGGTTTTGTTGTATTTAAGGCATTTGACCTTGGTTTGGAAGTCTGCTTCAATCTCTAGGTTTCCCAGGGTTTTTCTCCTGTGATTCTGGGCTAGGTACTTATGGTCATTTTTTAATATCACCTTCACCATTATAAAATGACTGTCCTATGTTTGCCTGCTGAGATATAATCTAACCCTGGAAATAGCTAATATCTCTTGATACTCTTCCTATTAGTAGTTGCTGACTACTTAAAAAGCTCTGCTCATGTGTATATCCAGAAATACTCTGCACCTGACAAGCTGAGGTGATGCTTTGTCATCATGTGAGCTGTCTCCAAATGCAGATGACGTTGTTCTGCCGAACTTCCCAGCTGGGCTTTAACTGGGAATCAGACTGTACTTTATGCACATTTACACAAATATGCTCCCCACAAAACACAGTGGCTGTGCCTCTTGCTTGCAGTTAAGAAATCTGCTGCTCTTCCCTGAAGCTTATATCGTGATGGGAAAGGCACGATGGGAAAGGATTTCTTTTTCTGAGGGATTTCAAACCTTGTGTCTGACATTCCTGGAGAAAAGCTTTAGTGTGGCCTTTAAGGATCCCTCCAGGAGCATGTCATTTGATGAATTTGAACACATCTCTGAGTGGAAGTGAACCAAGGCTTAAATAGTCCTGGTGTTTAAGTTATGAGGCTATTGCTTAAGAAGTGGAGTAGCAAAATTACTTGTTTCTTTGCTTTCCTGTTTGTTTTTAAAAGAAATGGACACCTTAGGACCTTCAGAAGGAGACTGACTTATGGATCTGAGTAAATCAGCTTTGAATAGGGCACTGAGGCCTTTGAAAGAAGAGGGGCGTCTTTAAAAACAACAAAACAAAACCAAAAACAAACACAAAAAAACCTAAAAAAACCCCACAAAAAGCACATCTTCCTCTGCCATAGTGTTTCATTTTCTCGAGTCTGCTTTAAGTCTTTCCATGGTACATATACTGATTTGAACTGGTGAGGTTGTGGGGTTTTGTTGTTGTTGTTTAAATCCCATTTTGTTTTCAGGAGCCTAATACAGGTTTCCAGATTCGCTTGGAAACCATGTACCCAATATTTAGGTATGGCAGCACCCATGGGATATTTTTTTTTTTTTAAAAAAAAAAACAAACCAAACAAAACACCCAAAACCCCAAACACATACACTTGTCTGGCATTATTTTGAGTAAAATTAAAATCTACACATTTTATTTATATTGCTCTGTAGGTGAATGCTAATCTGTTGAAGGAACAGTCTGTACTGAGGAAAGAAAAAGTGCAGATGTCTGGAACGTGCCTTTAAGATCTTGGTTTTCAAGGAGCTTATGACAATATACAGTAAGGTTTATTGTATTTAAAATTTTAGTGTTTGATAATTCACATTTCAGTATCAATAGATAGATATTAAGTATTGCTGTTGATGGGCTGCATTTTTTTTATCATCTTATTCCACTTGAAAAATGCAAACTTAAGAAAATAGCTGTACTCTAGTCAGAGATCGTCATTCAATTCAGCTGCTTGAATTCCTCATTTCACCATTATTTCTCTTCCCTCCAGCCCCCTTTTTCTTTCTCTTGTTTGAATAAAGCCTACAGTGAACTGTAGCCTGAGGCCCGTTGACTGGGAGATTTCTCCTTTTTTCCACATACAAGTCTGTACCAATGTTGTTGTCTTATTTGGTCTGTTTTGTGAGTAGAAAAGTGTACTGTTAGTATGATGGTCCTATTAAGAACTGGAGTGTGGATAAACATGTAGATCTTCAGTGACCACAAAACTCTAATTGCATGACAAGTATATGAAAAATCGGATTTTCATGTAAACAGCTTGTTGAAGGCCATTATAGCCAAGTTCTCATGGAAGCCATCTATTACATAAACCCATTGTGTCAGGAGATATTTCTTGCTTTAAATTGAGGAGATGTAAAACCAAAGAGTTAGAGAGGGAGATGTAAAATCAAAAAGCCTTTTAGTTTATCATCAAAGATGTGCTGTCAGCGCTAAAATATTGCGTTGACACGAGAGAAGGGTGAACATTGTCCTCTGCATGTGAAGCACTGTTCCATTCAACCTTTGTTCTCCTCTATAATAAAACAGGAATGAGATCTCATTGGGCATGCATATTTAGGCAGAACAAGCCTCTGATCTTCGGAGTACAGCTTTACACAAGTAGTGGGATCACTCACAGCCTATGGAGTCGATCCCAATGAATTATCTGGCTAAGAGCTTATAGGATCAGTCTTAACATTTAATTGCTAAACTGGTAAATTTTGTTCATGTTCTATATTCGTGCATCTAGAAGACATCTCATGTGTGCTGTGGTCTGTAAGTTCATGTCTATCCTGCAAGTTTCGTCAGTAACTGAAGAAACAGTTCAGGACGCCTGCAAATCTTAAAAGGTCTGATGTTATGTATGAGATGAGTTTCTTTTTCTCTGCAAGAAAGTGAATACCCTGAACTGTTAGGTTTAGTGCTTCTTGTTGACATTATTATTACCTTTTCCAAGTCAGTAGGCTTTATAGTATGACCGGAGTCCCAAAACCCTATGCTTTGCTGGTGAGAAACCATTGAATAATTAGAGCTGATTACAAACTGGACAATGTTTTTGCATCTAAAAAATTAATTGTAGGACTTTTAATCTTCCCTGCCGTGTTTGTCCCGGTTCCCCCCCTCCATGTTTCCTATCTTTCTTTCCATGTATTTTTTAATGTTAGTTTTATTACTAAAAGTTAAGCTCACACAGGTGGTCCTGTCAGGCTATAAAAGGGGTTGCTCGAGCAATGTGAGGAGACTGCCTGAATAATGCTGGTTTTTACATTTAGGGCTGATCTTGCTTAGAAACTCTCAGATAGGATGTATGCAAGAGAGCAATAAATTATATGTAACTTGTAAAACATTCTGGGATACACATGGGATACAAGATCAGTTGGCAGCACAAATTTTCCCGTGAGGGGTATGTTTCTAAGGTATCTGGCAAATTGCTTCATCAATCTTTGCTGTTTACCCTTTAATAATGGTGATAATTTATTTTACATATTATTTCTTTGGGTAAAGCTTGTTGAATGGTCCCCAGGATCAAGTAACCAGTGGCTGATGGAGTTCCATTTCCAGCCGTAACAGCTTTCCTGGCTTAAAATTTGAAACTTGCAGAGATATAAATTTCTGTCCCACACATTCACCTTAAACTGTTGCTTTAATTAATAACATGCTTAAATTACAATGTGTATATTCTCTGGCCCATGAGCTTGTGTTAAAAACCTATTTTTGTGTTCCTACATTTTTACTGTCAGTGAAGGTTATATTTTTAAAAGTAGACTCATTGTGGAAGAAGCCCCTGGACATGTTCTGTGTAAATGCGGAAAATAATAGGAAATCAAGAAACCATGCTGACGGAGTGGTCTTGCAAAGTAGAATGCTTGGATGACTGAAAAATCAAGGACAGTAGTCTGCAGATACAGAAAGTCCATGAAACTGGTAACAAATTAGCAGACCTTGCTACTTTGCTTTTATGCATAGTGTCTTGTCTTGATTGTAGGTACATCAAGAGGCACTGTTGCAGTTGCCTCACTGTGGTGGAGCTTGAGAGATACAGATTAGTTTTGGAGCTGAGACCCAACACAAAATAAAGCAAGAGACATTCTGAAGCATAAATACCCTGGGGGGAAAAAAAAAAAAAATCCATTTTTAGTTTGTTTTTTAGGAAGCAGTATTTTGGTTTCGGACAAAAAGGTAATAAAACAAGACCTGGATTTTTTCTCCTTGAGAGGTGTGTGTGTGTATATATATATGTATATGTGTGTGTGTATTTAAAAAAAAAAGCATCTATATGTATATATATAAAGTAATTTTATGGAAAATGCCGTAACAGCAAAACTTGGGGTTTAGCTGATGGCTGTGAAGGAAAACCTTTGAACGTGGCTAGAACCAAGCAAAGTTTTCAGAAATAACAAACGTAGTGAAGTGAAAGGTGATGTGTAATGGCTACAAATTTTGGGTCACATAAACTTAAATGTATGCATATGGTTGAATCTTTAGCCCTATAAATATGTAAACACACACAAAACTAGTAATGCTTTTGAAATTAAACATTGTAAACCATTCCATTCCAGATTGGTTACAAAATATTAATCTCTATCCCTGTAAAAGCAGGAATTTACTAAAAGAACATGGACATATCTTTAGCAGTAGAAATCTGAGTAGTGTCTGTGTAATATTGTGCATGCTATTTAAATAATCCATGAATTAGTCACACATTTATCAGCTTAACATTGCTCTATTCAAAACTTCACACTGGACTGCAAACATTGAATCCCATAAACACTTTTCGCAAAAGCTAATATGAGAAGCCTTAAAAAAGGGAAAAAAGGAAAACAAAAAAAACCCCCGCAAAATCCAGCAAAATAGTGAAAGGTTTGTTAAGAATTATTTTGATCTGGTTTTAAATTTTTATATGTCTGCATTAATCTCAGCTTTCAGTAAAGTGCTGTTGTCGCATTATGTATTCCATTACTTGGGATTTAGATTCATACTGATTTGGTGTGGAAAATGCAGGGATAAATCTTTCCCAGGAAATAAAAGGGTAGGGTTTTTTTCCTCATCTGCTGCTCTGCTTGTGTAAGATTGCTCTGGCCACAAAGCAGCAGTTACACCATTTACCTAACCAAATCCTGTAGCTCTATGACTGTGTCTGGTCTGACAGAAGTGGTCTCATGAGCCATGGCAAGCAAAAAAGGGTTGCAGGTCTGTGTCAGCTATTCGTAAAGCCAATTCTCTCGCCAACTGCTGCAAAGATCAGTTCTTCTTTCACTTTGTTTAGTGGCTGCAGCTGTGTTCCACACACGTTCTGCGTGAGGACTGCTTTATAGCATCAAAATCATCCTAATGACTTCAGAACACCTGCTCCGTCATCAGATAATCATCACGAAGGACTATGTTAAGTTTCAGGCTTAATGAGGTGCCCTGAAAGGTGTAGATCTTGTAATTAATGTCTGTGACATAAAATCTGCAAAGCACGACAGATACAATAATGGGTATTTACCTTTTTTGAGCTGGTACTATTGTACCCTGCTCCACTACCTCCTGAGCAGCCCTTCCCTGAAGGGTTTAAATGACAAAGGCCAGGAGCAGTGTCAAGGACACCTGGCTTAATCTCGCTGTCTCAGCAACTCAACAGTGAACAAACAGCGTCCTTGTCACCTTTGCAGAATAAAACATGGAATGAGTGCCTTGGTTTGACGCTTTGGTTTTTGTCATTTTAGAGTTAAACCTGGTGTTTCAACGTAATTTTAGGCTTGTTAAAAGGACAAAGTTGCAGTGGTTTAGTTGTTTTTTTTTTTTTTTTAATTTAATGGTTTGACTTTCTTCTGAAAATAACAGGCATGATCATTTGAGTGTCACCCACTGTAACAGTGCCTGTACTATATCTCCTCCTAATGATAAAATGCTCCAAATTGTGTATACTTGACTATTGTATTAATGACAAACTTCTGACTATTGAAACATACACCTTTCTTGATTTTTAGGCTGTAGTTCACCTAGTAGTTCATATGTGCATGTGAAATTGGAGTTAATTCTCTCTCTGGAAGATGTGGTAACACAAGATTGTATTCTTAGTTGGCCTGCAAAACCGTATTTCACTTCACTGGGCTGTGTGTTTTCCCTTCCCTTCCTTAGGTGTATGTCTGAAAGACCATGTTTTTTTTAAAGCTCTAAATAATGTCAAACAAGTAGTTTAAAAAACAAACAAATAAATAAAAAAGACAAGACTGTGATCAAGCCATCAGCTGTGTACAATGATGGTGGACACAGAGAATCCCATCTTAGTGCCTGCTGAAGCCATTGGGAATCTTTTCCTTGACCTCAGTGAATGAGTGATCCTGCTTATACTACCTTGAACCTCTTCTCAGAACATGGCTCTGACCCTGCTAGTGTATCCCTCCGGAAACAGAGACAGAGAAAATGTTTCTTGAAAACATTTTCCCCTTAAAGATCCCAAGGGGTCTTTTTTTATTAAACAAAGCTGGGAGGATAGAAGCTGGCATTTAATCTCCGCATGTGTTGGCTAGCCTTAGATAGATAGTGCTGCTCAGCTCCTCTTGGTAGCGTGTTGGTGTTGACTTCTTTGACCTGACTGTTGTAATCGGCTGTTTCCACAGCAGAGACCCACCATGTACATCTTAATAACAGGCCTCCCGTGGAGAAGCAGTGGTTGAGTGTTCTTAAGTAATGGGTTTAATCTCTGCATAAATCTGAAGTTCTGTAGATAAACATTTCAGCTAAAGGGCGTGTTAAGCTCCAACTCTGTGCTCTCCTCGTGCAAACAGAGGATTCTCTCGCTCTGCTTCATGAGATGTGTGTTTGTGGTGTTCCTCGTTAGTGTGGTCACAGGTCCAATGTTAAGCTGCTAAATAGTTTAATTTGTTTGGTTTCTTTGTAGCGCTGTATTCTCATCCATCCTTGTTCCTGCTGCTCATTACTCATTTCCAACAGCCAACAGCACAGGATTTGAAGGACATCTTTGTCTTTTTGATATGCTAGGTGAAGGTTAAAAAAAAAAAAAATTATTTTTCCCAAATAATATATTGGGAAGTTTTGGTGTGCAATAGGGTAGTTGCTTGAAGAATTTTGTGAGGTTGCTTACTAGAGATTGAATCCCAAAGTGCTTAAGAAGAACTAAGCTGAATTCACAGCAGGAAAAATTTCTAGAGAAAAGTGTATTAGCAAGTGGTACTGTGGTGGTTGAGTATGGTTCCTATGCCTTTGTATATCGAAGGATATAGACAGGGAGTAAGTGGGAAACTGAGATGGAAAGAAATGTAAGAAATTATCAGAGAGAGTGTGGAAATAAGAGCAAAGGGAGGGTTTATCAGTTCCCCTCCTGCGGAGGAATGGAAAAGTGAAAGAAATGGCAGATACAGAAGAGCAGATGCAGAAGATGATAAATACATCTGCTTGGAAAAGGCAAAATACTAGATAAACTGGGATGGCTAGGATAAGACTGCAAGTGATTGAAGTAATTTGGTGTCATTCAGCCTAAGCCTGTGGTTAGTGCAAGCCAAAGCATTTAGTCTGGAAAAAGCAGGTATGCTGCTATACTGCAAAGCAGCCCATTGTCAGGGCCCATTTTGAGAAGATAAAGTAGACTGTGCTGTGCTAAAACGGCATTTTACACAATGCTTAATACTTCAATGTCTTCGTATTACAAATACTATTAAGCCTGTTTTTTCTCCTTTGTTTAGACCTTTTTGCAGAAACAAAAGACCAGCCAAGAACTATGAGTGGTTTGACATGTACGTCAGTTATTATATTATTATTATTGTGTTATTCTGTATTTTTAAACAATATGTAATTTTCTCTGTATTGTGGTACATACGTAGAAATTTTCTGAATAACACAGATTTTAAAAATGGAACACAGTTTATAATTTCCTCAGAATGTCAAATATAAACCAGTTATTCTCAGCAATAAGAAAATGGTTTTTTGTCATTGGAACATGTCTGTTAAACTTTCTCTAATGTAGACTACCTGCTATTCCAATGTATCTGTATTTTTGCTAGATACACCTGGTATATGGAGGAAATGTGGTTGTGTAGTGTTGTGTGACATTGAGCTTCCTTTCTTTCCAAACTGCTATTTGAAATGCAGTTGTTTCTTGGCAACATTTGAATGAATTTGTATTTTTTTTTTTTTACTTCTCCAGGAACATGGGATACTGGAAAACACACTAAAGTAGCAGTAATATTTCTTCTGAGGTTAGCTGTGCTCACATTATTTTAACAACAATTTCTTTCTTCTTTTGGAAACCCTATAAATATGACTATACCGGGGGGGATTTGTGTGATTTAGTTTTTCTCTACCATGTTGACAATTATTTTTCTTTCTGTGGGTTAGGTCTACAGTCCAGAGATCACAAAAGTAACTACTGTAGGACAAGGATAATGAACACTACAGTACAGTAAGAATGTGGAGACTTGAGCAAATCTCTGGGGTATTCAAGATTGTATGTTCCAGTTGCAAGTCCTAATCTTGGATTATGGCAAAAGTTACCTCAGAGTGGACTCACATGTGTTTTTAGTCTTGAAATGCTCCAAAGTTCAACTAACGTAAACCATTCATCTGTACTAGGGCAAAACTTTTGGCTTAAGCATTTATATGCAAGAGAAGGATTTGGAAGAGAGAGAGAGAGAGAGAGAGATGTATATTTCTTTTTTACATCTAAAATTTTCCTTGAAAAGTTATGTTTCCATAGGATGACTTTTCTTTCAAAGCACTAGTTGCTACTGAGGATGTCATGTTGTTGCTATATATTTATACTGTTGCATTTTTTCTGTGGAGCCCACAGTATATATGAGCAGAAATTTGATAACCTGCAAATACAGGCAATTATGATGCCTTCTGCCAGCTTTTCTGGTGGAACATTGTCAGTCGCAACAGAATTTTAAATACACACTTTTAAAAATGTGAGCATTGAAGTATTGCTCAGTCCTAATGCCATACAGTCCCATGTGAAGTGAACTGATAAATTTATTTTTGCATAGCTATGGACATATGAATGAGATAACGATGTTTTACGATACTTTTTTCTCTTTAACCCATTTTTACCCATAGGTAAGAAAAATGCATGTGTACTGGGTTTTTTAGTTAATTCTTGAAAAACCAAGTTAGTTGCTTTAAAAGCGAGTTCAAAACAGTGACTGAATTCACTGAGTGCAGGATTAGATTTTGAGATGGTGGCAACAAAAGTTCATGTAAAAGGCCTACTTTGGTCCCATTAAATGCCATTTAGAACAGTAACACTGGTAGGGTTTCACAGTTACAAATTTTCATGAATTAGTTCTTTTTTCTTTGAGCAAAACACAGATAGGTTATAAACTTGCAAGGCAAGGTTTTTTTAACCTGAGTATAGCACTCTATTAATGATCAACTCACATCTTTTTTTTTTTTTTTTTTTTTGTAGGATAATCTTACATTTTTTAATTTATCTTTTAATATCTGGGGCTGGTAGATAATCAGTACTTTTAAATGGAAATATATTTTTTAAGTAGCTTGGGATTTTTTTCCAACATGACTCATGTTCATATGACCTAGAGGATTTAATAATTCCTTGTGTAACCTCCTATTTGAGATATTTATACCCATTCCTCATCTAAATAGGAGGGTGGTGTATGCTTCCCACAGCCATATTAAAATGGTGGTCCTGAATCTAAACCACTTTGTAAGAACTAATGCAACTTTCCACTATAAAGTGACAGTTTTCCCTCTTATTGCTGAAGATAACAGAAGCAAACTCGGGGGCTGGAGGGTTAAGTGGAAATGCATGTTTATGTGTGTGTACAAATAAACATATACCTATCTGACAGGAAAAGGGGAGAAAGAATAGCTTTCACAGCATGAAATCTGATGTATCCTCTGGATATTTGCCCCTTCCTAGGTCAAATTCACAGCTCTGTTAGAAACTGTGTATGTAGCATGGCTATGTGGAAAGATTCAAAAGATCTCTGTGACTAAGCCAGGAGTCAGAACAAGTATCTTTGGTTGTAGTTGTTCGGGGTTTGTTTCTGTGTTGATTTTCTGAGGTGGTTTTTTTTGTGTACTGTATGGGGAATTCTTGTTGTCCAGTGTAGGATGTCAACTATGTACAACTTGTATCTAGAACAGAACTCTGTGCATGTTCACTTTATTTTGCAGCAGGTCTCTAATGGAAGGATAACTCAAACAGCTCCACAAATCTGTACCCCTTAAAAGTTTTAATTAATTTTAGGTAAGTTGACTGGAATAGGAAGAATACCAGTAGAGCAAAAGGGAAAAAATAAATTATTTTTCTTTGTATTGTGGATTTTTGGGTTTTAAATGTGCAGTCTCCACATGTATTCCTAGAGCTTTTACCTTAAATTATAGCTTGTTTGGGGCAGGGATTGTCCATGAAGCCTTTCAGAATGGATCCTCATTCTCATTGTGGCATAGAGCAGTAGAAAAAGTATTTCTAGTCAGACAGCTCCTCACTGTTTCTGTGGTTGGACATTTTGTATCTCAATATTTAATGCTTTACAGTTTTAAATTTTAGTGGTTAAAAAATAGCTTATTTATATAGAAGCAAGGAGTTTGATGCCCCAGATTGTGCAGTTTAGAAGGAACAATCTGTTTCATAAATTGATCAAGCTCCATCTTTAAAGGCATCAGGGTTTTTTCTCTGACATTCCTATTAGAAGACTGGAGGGAGATGGAAAGTATAGAGGAGGTGAGTAGGGGCATAAGTAAGTACAGTAAAAGTTTGCTGCTGAGCTGAGTTTACTTCATGCAACATTTGAATTAGGAGGCAATTCAAATTCAGAAGTCCTTCGGCTCACTTGAATATGAGAAGGGCAAGGCTGAAGCACAGTGGTGACATTGTATTATGGTTTCTTGATATTGTTATCTTTATTAGAAAAAGAGGTGGGAAACGTGTGCTACAAATTATGAAGACCACGAAAATAGAACTTACACTAGAATCAAAAGTGAAGAATTTCTCTGAATATTTGTTCATAGGCAGATAAAAAAAAAGAATACCAAAAAGCCAAGAACCAAGAAATATGGATAGAAGATAACATCATTACTTTGAACCACTGGAACATGGAAATTCAATCCAAGGAAGAACTAGTGAAAATAGTGGTGTCAGAGAGGACTTTGAGGAGTGAAGTGGAAACCTGTGAGGCCATGTGGTAGCAAAGAAAGACTCTTTCAGCTTATTGTATGAAAACCAGAGATGCTGGGCAGTTGTAACTTCCCTCCCCTGAAGTATAGGACTCCAATGAACTTGTTTTTGGAGCTAGATACTGTTATGACTTGGATGCAGCTCAAAGGAAAGTTGCAGAGTTATTTATAGGGAATTATGAGCTGAATATATGTATTTTAGCTAAGCAATACCTAAGGCAAATGTAGTAAAACTTAAAACAATTGAAATTGCTTAAGTTCTAAGGAAGAAGAAAATTTATTTAGGTGGGTGTAAGAAGAAATGGTAGCTAGACAGACAGGCATTCAAAGAGGAAAAAAAAAGAGAAAAATGTGATTATAAGGAATAACGTGCAATTTGAAAAAAAAAACCCGTGAAATTACATGGTAGTTTTCTGAGTGAAGTGGAAAAACTATTTACTGGAGGAATTTGAAGCTGCATATGCTTTTTCTCTTCCACTTTTTCTCCTTGCTGCCATTTTGCCTGAAAAAAAAAATGAGGACAACTCTGTTGTTCTGCCCTCTGACCTTGCAGAGGGACAAGTTCAGTTGTCTTTATCTCAAAATGTAATGATGTATTAATACTTGGCACTTCACTTTCTAAGTCTGCAGAATAATGTATAGCTATTTAAAAAGGCCCAGAGAACTTAAGAGATCTTAACCAAATGTAGTTCACTCTATCAGTGTTCAGCAGCTTGAAAAGGGACAGCTTATCCCGTTCATCTGCTGAATCCACCTGGGAAGGACTGAGATTGGGGAGTGGCAGATTGAAGATGCATGTCATGCGTTGGGCTGTCTGGGTTCAGTGGCCTCGCCTGACCTTAAAACCTCATTGGTTTCCCCTCCCACTCCCATTGATTTCTGAACAGTTTTTATTCATTAAAATTCAAGCTATTTTACATGAGTGCAATTCGAAGTTCTCTCTGTTTAGGGAAAAATTGAACTGGTGACTATGAGCAGTTTTAACTTGTGGAGTAGCTCCGTGAAAGCTTTAAGCTTCCCTATTTGCATGTTTGTTCCCACAACACTGCTTTCTCCTGCTGTGTGTGCTGCTCAGAATTGGTCCCAAGTCGGCTAGCGGACCAACAGACCATTCTTGGTTTAGTGTTCTAATGTAGGTTTGTTTTAACCCTTTTGATTGGCATTGCAAGGTTTGTCTGTTGAAAGTTCCTGGGGAGCTGCAATAGGAGAATGATAATTAAGGGAGTCACAAACAAGCAGAAAAGCTTACACAAACATATTTTTAAATGGGGAAAATGATCATTTTTCTCAGGGTTGCTTCTTACTCTTTGGAGGTTAAGGAAGTCCTGCACTGTTAATTTTTTTTTTTTAAATAATTTTAAAAATATTGAGCAGATGGTGAAAGTTGTGAGTGCCTTTTTTTTTTTTTTTTTTTCCTTTTCCCAAGCGTGATTTAAAATGAAGACTATAATGTGACCTTACGGAGAATTTATTCCCCTTGTAAAGTAGTGGAATATACATCAGCTTTCTCTTTTTATCAACTGTTGCTTTCAGTGAAGCTGCTAAATAATCATTTTAAGGATCTCAGAGTAGGACAGGAGTATGTAATCTGAAAGATTACTGGTTTATGTGCTTCCCTTGATATTCTTGTTAATAGTCAGCATTACCTAGCTTTCTACATTGGTATAAATTTTAGAAATGCGGAGTGTGAGACAGTCTTCATTTCAGCACCCAAATATGCATAGGGGATATTTGTATTTTCTTCTTTTGTGCAAGGCTGCCTTTAATTGCCTCTCCGAGAATGTTAAAATAAGAGTTTCTTGGATGCTATCAAGTAATATTATTAAGTAAGTAGTAAAATATATGTATTGCATTAATTTAGTTGTGTGCTTTTCAGTCTTATGAGCTGTTAACTGGTGGAGAAGAGACATTTAATTTTCCTTTTAAAGCTGTGTGTAATTTACATTATTGCTTATGCTACATGTGCAAGCACATACGTGGATTCAAATCTGTCTACAAATTAATGGTTCTCTATTTTTGAAATGTGAAGTTTTCTAAACAAGGTGGTTAATAATTAATCCTAAGATGGTTTGTGGCTAAAACCAGAAGGTTTTGGTGAATATTTTGATATTGAAGTCAGCAAATGTATTCAGAAGGTTTTCAATCAGAAAGCTTTTTTAATATTTTTACCGGATGTTCAGATTCTGGTAATGCTAATTAATAATTGTAAAGATGATGTTGCAAGGGAATATTTTGTGAAATAGGTATTTAAATCATGACACAAACTTCACGTATATAAACCATACTGTTTCATTTTCAAGACTTATGTTTTTGTGTGTTTTATACTAACTTTAAGTGGAATTATTCATTACAGTTTTTTCCTGTTTTTAAGTTGGATCTCGTTACTCTCTCGTTCTGAATCTCTTTGAGACTTAAGAAGCTTCTCGGGCTTTTTTGAAGATAGTCTTTTCAACAGCCTTTTGGAAAATACGTCCGCAATCTCAAAAAGGAAGGGATTAGACATCATTAAGGGTTCAGTGGACCATTCAAATTTAATTTGAACAATTTCAGGTTAACCTACCTTTTATCAGTAAAATGCTTAGAAATGCTAAGACTGACTTGTAAGACAAATATGACTGCTTATAGCAAAGCAGGAGTTACTGATGTCAACGTTGAAGTGACATCTGTGTTCCTCAAACTTCAAAGAAAAACCTTTGTCCTCCTCTCAAGATTTAATAACTGTAAATCAACCCGTCTTTCCTATATTTTTCTCACAACTGCTCACCATGTTTAATTATCATGCATCTGAGTTTAAGAAACTTACCTTACTTCTTACCTTTTCCATTTAGAAATGTGTGATGGTTGTGTGCAGTTTGGGTAAAACCTGGATTGTTGTGAATGGCTCCTTCCGTTTTAGAATATATAGAATTTGAGAAAATATTTTGAAATATAAATGTAACACTTAAAAATACAAAATTTTTAGTCTCTTTCAAAATATATTTGTGATTCTAAGGAAAAATTTTGTAGTCTTGCAGATTTTTTTTTAATACAAATGTGTTAGAGGGATGAGCTGATACTTGTATGTGAAAACAGAAACACTTGGCATTCTTGATACTTAATTCTTCTGGTAATGCTAAAATCCTCATCATTGATAAGTCTGCAGAATAACTATATTTTTCTTTCTGTGCATGAGACTGACAGTCATATTTAAACTGTGTCTCAAGTTGATTGGGGGGTTGCGGGGGGGGGAGCGTTTTCAGTTTCCCGAAAGACTATTTGGTTTTATAAAATATTTCCTGTAAATTTTTGGGCTTCATGATTTTAATTTAGGTTTTACAACTAATTCCTGAATATATATGTATAGATGCTAAGCTAAACATAGGAGGTAACAGACTTCAGATACAGCTTAAGATACTGTACTTTGTAACACTGGGACTTACATCAGTTTGACTGGTGAGTATGACCAAAACATTGGTGGCCTCAGGGAACTTGAGGATTGTCAGGATAAGGGTGTGTGAAACACCCCTCTCCCTTGAGAAATTGCATCCTTTAAGGAGGAGCATTTCTTTTAATGTAGATGAAATAAAATGAATAAACAATGTGACTGATAACAAAATGAGTCTGGGCTATAAGCAGATCAGTCAAGAACTCAATGTGGAAACAAGCTGTTTGAAAGGCATTAAAGACTTTATGTGATGGTATATAGTTCAGAGCTGATAACGCAACTCTAAACCTTCTAGTGATACTGTATTTCTGTTCTTTGATTTGTCTGTAACAACCATGTTTAAGCTACTGTGCCTGACCCAAGCAGTCAGTCTGAAACTTTTTTCCAGTGTGTTTGTTTTCCTTTCAGACTTAAATATTTTGCAGATATGCTCTTTATTGCTTATTTTGGAAAGTTCTGCGATATAAATTCAGTTTTTTACATAATGCTTTCTTTGTCTGATATGTGGTAAGTGATACAGCGGCAGTGAGGCTGCAGCTCTTAAATTAAAAGTTGTATATCACAAATCATGCTGGTGGGTGATATTAGGGGAATAAGCACATGTTTTAACATACAGCTACAAACAGCTCTTCCTGAGAAATTTGAAAACTGCCTTTCAGGTAGGTTACAAACCAGCTGAAATAAGATGCAGTGATTGCCACTAATTGCATTTTCTGTAACAGAACTTTTTTCTTTTTTTTTTTTTTTCTTTTTCAAATTCCACTGATTTTTTGCTGTAACTGAGGATAAAAGGGGAGGGGGGAGGGAAAACACAATACTCAACACTTGATGTTTTTGAAATTACATATACGTAATGTGGTGGCTAGAACAAGGCACACTTCTTTCTTCAGGGATTCTTTTAGGAATTTACAGATATTTGGGGATGATGAGGAAAATTGCGAATACGTGGTCTAGTGACTTGGCTTTCTACTGCATGTCTTTCGAAGAGCTAATGAGAACAGTTTTTCTGCAGAGCGGTGTCTTGCAGACAGAGGAGGGAGAGCTTTCTGAAGCCGTGTTACCGACTTAGCTGGAGGATGCGAGGGTTGTGGGCTCTGGCTGGAGGTGGTGGACGTGACTGGAATGCCCTTGAGACCAGAATTACGATCCCCAACTTTGGCCTTCCCTGTTAAATTTAGACAGCATCTTAGTTTCATCCTCTAATTAGTATCTGAGATGGGCGAGTTTACTGCTTGAAGAGCGTGCGGTAATGTAGTCATCACTTATGGTGGAAAGAAGGACTTAAGTCGTTTAGGCTAAGAATGGATGTCTGTGGTCAGAGTGCACAGGCTTGATACATTGGAAAACGGCACGCTGATCCTTACTGGCCGTAAGGAAGATGTTTATATTTGATGGCATTGGATGTGTTTATACCAAATCTGAACTTGGTGCTTCTTTTAACTGTTTAAATTAGAAAGTAAAATAATACATTAACATCCAAAATAACATTTGCTTTCTTCAGACTCTGGTTTCTGTGAATTCTTAGGGACATGTAGGTAATGTTCTTTAAGAGGAAAAACCTCCTTTTAAGGAGACAAGAAAAAAAGAGAAAGCACTATTTCCCATGTATGTTGGCAAAGTTAAGTGTATTTGGATGGCAGAAGGGCTTTTGGGGTGTTTGGAGTTTTTTGGTTTGCTTCAAAGCAATGTGAATCTATGGACCGCTTCAGTAGGGTTACAAGGGCTTTATTTCCACCCTGTGCAGTGGTATCCGGGCGTCTTGGGACCAGGATTTTCTGCATGGGCTAGTTTGCCCTTCTGAGAAGTTAATGCAGGTCTTTGTATGCTCAACTGCCAGAGCAGACCTAGTCTGTTCTGTATAAAAGGAGCTCCTGTATTCCTGAGAATACTTTGAACCCAGGCTCAAATATTAAGTTTGCACAGGAGACCACCACCCCTATTAGTCAAACACTTGTTGAAAGAGAAGAGTTAAGATTGTTTGTTGTCCCCCTTCCCCCATTCGGAGGAGGTTTGAAATATCCTTATCTTCAAAGCTTGGAATAGATTTGAGGCAAACTCTCTGAAGGGCTGTATTTTCATCTGCACTCTTCTTCAACACCTGCATTCCTCACATTGCTACCAATTGCTTGCTGCAGCAGTAGTAAAACTGCAGAGGTTGCAAGCCTGTGGGATTTATTTTTAATAGGTTTTGAATTAAATAATTTATTTTAAACAACCGTTGGTTAAAAATACTATAAATATTGATCCAGGGCCATCTGCCTGAAATTAATAGGCTATAAATAAAGTGGTTTTTTTAAACAGATGTTTCTTAGCCTACAGTCTCTCTAGTTACGTTTTTAGGACCTTTTCATGTACTGGCAGCTAAATGTCAGTGAAGGAAGCCAAAGTCATGTGTGTTTTGTTTGTAAATTGTGTCTCAATTTCTTTTCAACACTGGATGTATTTTTGTAGTTAAGCAATGTGGGGTTTTTTTATCATAGGCAGCAGGAAATATGTAGTTAGTTATCTGCATCAAACTGAAAAAGAACAGGCACCGTGTCTGCCCTGCTTGGGTAAAAATAGGACCAATCAATTATTTCTTTACTGTTCCTGATCTCCTTTCTCGCCGGAGGAAAAAACTTAGTGCCTTGGCCTTCCAAGAAATATATCCTATATAAAACTTAGCAGTGGTTGGATGCCTGCTTTGGCATGTGAGGCAGTCTTACATGCAAGTTACCTTATTTCTTCCTGAAAGGGAGAAGGCTGGAAGAAGTCGTCATCCTGCCTCTTGTTTTTTGCCATGGTAGCCTATTCAGAGTATTCATCCAAGAATGAAGGAGGTACTTCTGAGCCCTCCTCAGCTGCTTTTGCATCCCAGAAGGTACCAGACTATATACAAATGGGAATAGGAGCACTCATCCCTCTTCCTGAGAATGCGATACAGGCAATAAAGAATGCAACATTACAGCACCTGGAGGGAGAGCAGAGAAGTAGGAGCTCTGCTGTGGGCCAGTACAGAAGGTGGTCCTGAGCAAGGGTAAAGAAAACACTCTTTGAAGGGAGTGTTTAGGGATTTTGTATTAAAAACTTAGTAGGCTTCTAACTTTTGTGTTTAAACATCCTGTGTTCATGTTAGAAAGCTTAGATTGCAAGATATTTCTTTCAAAATATTCTTTTGGAGTCTTGGAGAGTGATCATATAGGTTGGGTAGATTAAGCTGTAGCCTGTGTCAGAGTATCAAAATGCAAATTCTTGATTTATTACTGCTAACAACATAGTATTTTGTCGTGTTTTAAATACTTAAATTACTTCACTGCATTTATTGTTTTTAAAAACATTCATAGTGTGCAGATTGGGCAAATCAGAGATTTTTGATAAGACTAGGTTATTTGTGTGCCTTGGAGGAACTGCAATGTGACTAGATAGTTATGTCTCCAACTGTGATGCAGTTTAGAAGATGTTATTTACTAACTCGATATTTATCCTTTTTCTGAATTTTCCCATGTTATTGAGCCAAATTATACTGAATAAGGACAAGGTACTCTTTAATTACAATTTGATCCGAAGCAATTACTAATGTAAAAATCAATATCATTCTTATCATTACGTTAGCCTGTCATTTAGGATAATGTTTCTGATGATGGAAATGTGGACTGTTGGAAGAAATTAAAAGAAAAACCTGCAAATATGCATGTAACTTCCTTTTCTGTAAAACGTGTTCATAGGTTCAGAGGTCTGTATAGGCCAGTGTTCCATGTCTGAGCAGCGGCCAAAGGCAAACAGATTGGTAAACATATCAGAGAGTAAGCATACACTATCCATGAATTCTCCTCCAGGCTGCAGTCATCTGTTATTCAGAGACTTCATGAGTCAGAGGCAGTTTCTGTGCACAGTGGACTGCTAGTCTGGTAACATGTCCAGCTTCCCCTTCAATCTGTGTATATTTTCAGGATTCACAGTGCTCTGTTGTAAAAATGTTTACAGGTTAGCCATGTATTTTTGTAAAGAATTTCTTTATTTTGTTTTGAGTCTGCTACCTGCTGGTTGCACTTGTGGTTCCTCAGCAAGTTGGACCTCTTTCCACTCGCCTTTCTCCGTGAGCCTGTGCTGTGACAGAGGCCTGTGAAACTGCCCCTTTGTCCTGCCTTTTCCAGGCTGAAGAATTGTAGATTATTTACTTGTTCCTTGAATAGAAGCTATTCCCTAGCTTTGTCGTTCTTCTTGCCTCTCCTAAACCTTTTTGTGACATTGAAGCACATTGGTAAGACAGGAGCCATAGTGGCCTCTGGCTTCCAGCTGGGGGTCTAGAGCCTCAGGACAAGCCACCATGTATGCTCCTCCTGTGGGCTAAATGTAGCCCTTATACTGGTGCGGTGAGTTGACCCTGGCTGGACGCCAGGTGCCCACCAAACTGCTCTATCACTCACCTCCTCAGCTGGACAGGGGGAGAAAAATACAATAAGAGGCTCGTGGGTTGACATAAGGACACAGACATCGCTCACCAATTACCATCATGGGCAAAACAGACTCGACTTGGGGAAATTAATTTAATTTATTGCCAATCAAAATCAGAGTAGGGTAATGAGAAATAAAACTAAATCTTAAAAAAAAAAACATCTTCCCCCCAACCCCTCCCTTCTTCCGGGGCTCAACTTCACTCCTGATTTCTCTATCTCCGCCCTGCCAGCGACGCAGGGGGACGGGGAATGGAGGTTGTGGTCAGTTCATCACACATTGTCTCTGCCGCTCCTTCTTCCTCACTCTCTTCCCCCTGCTCCAGCGTGGGGTCCCTCCCACAGGAGACAATCCTCCATGAACTTCTCCAACGTGGGCCCTTCCCACGCAGGAGCCTGCTCCAGCGTGGGCTTCCCACGGGGTCACAGCCTCCTTTGGGCGCATCCACCTGCTCTGGCGTGGGGTCCTCCACGGGCTGCAGGTGGATATCTGCTCCACCATTAACCTCCATGGGCTGCAGGGGACAGCCTGCCTCACCATGGTCTTCACCATGGGCTGAGGGGAATCTCTGCTCCAGCCCCTGGAGCTCCTCCTCCTCCTCCTTCTTCACTGACCTTGGTGTCTGCAGAGTTGTTCCTCTCACATATTCTCACTCCTCTCTCCCAGCTCCTGTTGCGCAGCAGTGTTTTCCTCTTCTTAAATATGTTATCCCAGAGGCGCGACCACCATCACCGATGGGCTCGGCCTTGGCCAGCGGCGGATCCATCTTGGAGCCCACTGGCATTGGCTCCGTCGGACATAGGGGAAGGTTCTGCTTCTCACAGAAGCCACCTCTGTAGCCCCTCTGCTACCAAAACCTTGCCATGCAAACCCAATACAACTGGTAAGGACTGTGGCTGTAGAAAAGGGAGTACTTGAAGGACACAAACCCTACCATCCTCTTAGCTGCCGATGTGATGTTCCTGTGTCTGACCCTGCTCTGCAGAACTTTGGTCACTTCCAGCTTAACCTTAGAAGTGACTGACCTAGTGTGGCCCTTGAGAGGGAAAAAAAAAAAACAACATTCCTAACATTTTTTTTTTTTTTACAGACTTATTTGTCAATCTGGTTGGACATGCAAATGTAAGTGAATGGTTTTTGTGGCTCTTTGGGAAGGACTGTGAGGTTAGTGAAAGTATATGTTAATTTAAGAGGTTTGATTTGTGGAACAGCAAATGGAGGTGTTGTGAAGAGGAATGTAGGCGTAAAGGTCCTTGAAAGCTTCCTGCTTACCTTGGGTGAGAATGGCTGAAACACTGTAGTGATAATTTTGCAGAAGGAAATTCTTGTGTTCACAATACACATGTATTAAAAAGTGGAGTTTGTGAACAGTTTGTGTGGACTGTTGTGTGGACGTGTTGGCTGGTCTGTTTCTTCAGTCATTTATAGCAGAAAATTTGGTGGAAATGCTTTTCCTGCAGTGCTGGTCCCAGGAGCAATGATCACAGCATGTTTTTTGGGGAAGCATGTTCGAAGTTAGAATCATTAACCTCATTTGGCCATCCCACTGAAGGACAGCCTGAATAGCATAGCACTATACTTTCTAGTGCTGCGAAACTGGAGTTTCCGTCACTTTTCTCAGCCCTTTCACTAATACAGTATGAATGCATTGAATGTCTGTGGGACGACAGATGCCTTCCTGCTATAATCATTTAAAGTTACCTCACTTTTTCTTTTTTATGACCAATTTGATTTCAAGGAAGCAGAAATTTAACAAAAGCTTATTGAACAGAATTAAACTCTTCATGTGTTTAATGAAGCGTAGTTTACTATAGCTGCCTCCCTAAGCCAGTTTGTTTTGTCTACCTTTTGGAGTGCTACCCTGTAAAGAAATCTAACACTTTGCCATTTCCTGTTACTCATTTCGTTTAACTTTGGCTATAAATTACCTTTGGCTCTATCACAAAGCTTTCAGAAGATAATCAGAAGAAAACAAGAGTCAGGAAGAAATAATACTGATTTGTTTTTATTCTATAAATCTGCTTTACTGCCAGCTAGCTGGGCACAGCATAAGAAAAGAGAGGAGTCCAAAGAGGGATACTATTTCTAGTTGGCAGTGCACAGGAGTTAATTTAGTATGGTCAGTCTAGAGGATTTCCCCAACCACTACCACCAAGTCCTCCAAATTAGCAAAGAGAATCTTTGTTACTTTATACTTTTATTGCTGCTTTCATTTTTCTTCAGTCCTGTTTTCCATATCTTCAGTGCCTTTGAGAAGTCGCATGATTGCTGATTTATTGATTATTCCTAACATTGCCTAGAGAATCATAAAGTTTGTGGCACTGTACAATTACTTTACAATTTATCGTTGTTATCTAAGGACCTGTTCTTGTAGAAATTAATCTGTGAGAATAGTGTTGTAACAATTGCTGGCAGTAAATGTTTGTGGTGGTAGGCGTTAAAATAGATATGATAGAAGTGAATGGAGGAAATAAGATAAATGGAATGAGATAGAGAAGACAAGTTCAAGAATCTGATTGAGCCATCGAGTTTTGTAGATGTTTTGCTTAGAATCTACTGGATTTGCACAGACACTTTGCTCACTGCTAGAGGCTGTCTGAAATAATAAGTTACTGTCTGCCTGTAATGTCACTTTCCAATTTCTCAACAAAAATTTGAGCATAAAAAGATGACAGCTTATGCAAACTAAGATTCCCCCCCCCCCCATTTCAGCTCAAGAAGCTGCAGACCTAATGAGACAACAGAGAGAAATACAGCTCTTTTGTCTCTTTTCATATGCTTTCAGATGCAACCAAATGATCTCTTTTTGTACTCAGGCCCAGTTAAATGCAAAAGCTATGTAGAGAATTAGCAGAAAAATATAATAACTTAAAAATAAAGGAAAAGCATAATTAGATCACATTACCTTAAAAAAAAAAAATCACTAATATATTTTTTCTTTTGGGTGGAATTGGAATGGTGGCAGGAAAGGCCAAGTTAGGTGTATTTGTTTCTTCTGCAGTCTTACTGAATATGCATTTATACAACCAGCCTTTAGAGAATGTCTTAGTATTGTTATGTAAGTAGGAGTCTTTTGGCTGGTGCAACTGATACAATCATCCTTTTGTTTCATTAAAACATTTCTATAACACATATATTTATGAATTCTGTACAATGTGGAACTTGTCCTCTTTGTCCTAGCTGCAAATGTTTGATGAATGTGTCTGCATCAGTTTTAAGCAGCACACTCTGGGACGTAGTCAGTGCAAGGAACACTTCATTTCTTGCAACTTGCAGTAAGGCTATCGTTTCCAGAGAAAGAGTTGCATTTTTAGAGGATATCTTTTTGGCACACTTTCAGAATTGTCCTGGTTTCGGCTGGG
>NW_009196536.1:2480-7768 GCF_000690835.1 Fulmarus glacialis | reverse complement strand
CGGTGGCGGCTGGAGCGCGCTTCCCGCTAGAGAGCGCGCAAGATCCCGATGTAGGGATTAACTCTTTGCAGACCTACCAGCTCAGCGCCAACCCGCACTTTGTGCTCGACGTGCAGACGAGGGTGGATGGCAGCAAGTACGCAGAGCTGGTGCTAGAGAAGGAGCTGGACAGGGAGGAGCAACGGGAGCTGCGCTTGGTCTTGACCGCGCTGGATGGAGGCAGCCCACCACGGTCGGCCCACGTGCAGATCCACATTGACGTTGTCGACGCCAACGATAACGCCCCAGTCTTCAACCAGTCCACCTACAAGGCAAGCGTGAGGGAGAACACGCCCAGTGGTACCCTGGTCGCCAGGATCAGTGCGTACGATCTGGATGATGGGCCCAATGGAGACATCGTCTATTCCTTCAGCAGCCACACACCCGCCAAGGTACGAGAACTCTTTGCTCTGGACTCGGCCACAGGGGAGTTGAGGGTCAAGGGGCAGCTGGACTATGAGGAAACGAAGCTGTATGAGATTTACTTACAGGCTAAAGACAAGGGCGCCGTTCCTGGCGTGGCTCATTGCAAAGTGCTGGTGGAAGTTGTGGATGTGAATGACAACGCTCCAGAGGTGACAGTGACTTCTGTGTACAGCCCCGTGCCTGAAGATGCAGCCCCAGGGACAGTTGTAGCTCTGCTGAGCGTAACGGACTTGGACTCCCATGATAATGGTCTGGTGAACTGCTTCATTTCTTCTGGGATCCCGTTCATGCTAAGCTCCTCCCTCAAAAATTACTACACACTGAAAACAAAAGCAGCTCTGGACCGGGAAAAGGCATCGGAGTATAACATCACTATCACAGCCAGGGACTCGGGCTCACCACCGTTGTCTGCGGTAAAACAGATCCTGGTGCAGGTGTCAGATGTCAACGACAATGCGCCCAAGTCTTCCCAGGACTCCTATGATGTCTATGTGCTGGAGAACAACGTGCCTGGCATCCCCATCCTTAACGTGAGCGCCACAGACCCAGACCTTGGGCGTAACGCCCATCTCTCCTATACCCTCTTGCAGGGTGACCCCACTGTAGGCCACATGTTCTCCATCAACCGGGAGAACGGCACCCTCTACCTGCTCACCTCCCTGGACCACGAGGACCAGGTGGAATTCAGCATGATGGTGCAGGTCCAGGATGGCGGCTCTCCGCCTCTGGCCACTAATGTCTCAGTCAGTGTGTTTGTCACTGACCTCAATGACAATGCCCCAACTGTGCTGTACCCTCACCCCAACACCACCGCCACCTATACCGACGTGGTGGCACCAGGCACTCCTGCCGGGCACATGGTCACCAAGGTGGTGGCGGTGGACGCAGATGCAGGGTACAATGCCTGGATCTCCTATACCCTGTTGCAGGCCACTGACCCCAGCCTCTTCTCAGTTGGGCTGCACAGCGGGGAGATCTTCACAGCCCGCCAGCTCCGGGAGGATGAGCCTCCCCAGCACACACTACTCATCCTTAGACCATGGGGAGCCTGTGCTGTCCACCAGTGCCACTGTCTCCATCTCTGTGGCCGAGATAGTCAAGGAGGTATTCACTGACCTCACTGATGTGGCACCTGCCAATGATCCCAGGAGGCATGTGACTTTCTATCTTATCCTGGCTGTGATTTTGGTATCAGCAGCTTTCTTCATCACCATGTTGTCAGTGGGCATCTTCAAGTGCTACAAGTGGAGGCAGTCAAAGGAGCTGTTCAACAGCTCCAGGAGCACCCTGTACAGGACACCAGGGCCCTTCCACCACATTGATGCTGTGCGGGGTGGCTTCACGCCACCCAACTTCTACCACCAGGTCTATCTCACCACAGACTCTCGCCAGAGTGATCTCCTGTGTAAAAAGCCCTTCACTTCCAGCCCCCTGGGGAGCCGCCAGAGCACCATGAGGAATGGTGAGCCAGGGCTGTACCACCAGATTGTGGGCACCGCCGGCCGGCTCCCCACCCCTGCCGAGGTAATGTAGCTCCTTCCTTGGCATGTCTCGGTGCCGGGCAGAGCCGTGGTTCATTTGTGCCATACACATATGGTAGCGGGTTGGGGTTGGGGGGGAATATCCAGTCGCGCCATGCCTCTAAAGAGTGGTTAGCTGGACAGGTCTTCTTCAGTCAAATGAGCCGTCCTGAGTGTCAATGACATTTGCATCGTGGTGAGCAGGGTCAAGAGAATCTGTTTGCTCAGATTAGCGAACATATGTCTTTCAGATGCAGTTTTGAGTACGCCTTGCGCGAGTAACCAGCGGAGGCTGAGGTCAGCTTGCAACCACTTGCAAATCCTCAGCAGAAAGTTTGCTGCTAATAGTATTTTCTTCCCTTTGCAAAATGAGAGCCGAGGGGAGCACCTGAGAGGTCAGGCACTGGGAGGGGAACACAGTCTCTCTGCGTTGTGCACCGGTGTGGGCTGGGGAGGTGGTGGTGCAAGTGGGGCTGGGAGCCACCAGCTGCCAGTGGGGGATCGGGGTGTCGCTTCTCACGGTGTAGCAGGCAAAGCTGAAGGATGATGCTGATTCCTCTGTTTGACAGACTGTGACCACAGAGCAGTCCCTCCTGTCCGTGTCTCACTTCATGTTTGACTCTTGATGGTTTCAGTTTTGTTTCCATGGAAGTTTTTTGATGATGTTCGCTTCGGAGTGGGGGGGTGGGATTGCAAACTACCCCAGCTGCTTCCAGGGCTCCGCTGAGCTGGACGGTGGCTCTGAGCAGGATGGGAAGTCCTCCACCCAGGTGTTGTTTTACCAACCTTATTACAAGCCCTGCACCATTTGTAATATGCTATCTCCGGGCGATGTCTAATGTCCTGACTGAACAAACTGCAGCCAGGAAGGCGTTTGCGCATGGCAGGCAGCTTCTGTGCTTCTTCCCCAGTGGGAATTGTGCAGCTTAATTTGAGAGCTTTCAATTACAGGAATGCTTCGATCCTCAGAGGTAAGGCCAGGTAGTGGATCCAGCAGAGGTGGGGGGAGGATCTGGTGGGTTTCCAAGGTGGTTGGTGCCGGTAATGTGTCCCTTCCCGGGAGGCTGTGAGTAGGAGCAACCGGTTCCTCAGAGCAGAAGGAAGTGAGGTGCAGCGGAAGCTGTGCATGGGTGTGGGGCTACGGGTGCCGCCTGCTTGCTGTGGCCGAATCACAGGCAGAGGCAGAAACCTCCCAGAATTATTTTATGCCTTTTTTTTTTTTTCGCCTCTTGCGTCGCTGCTCAGACTCAGCACTTCTGATTTGTGGCAGGTGGGAATGGCTGCAGCAGCTGCAGGAGCAAGTGTTCCTCTGCATTGTGTGGGTCATGCTACAGCTGGGGACAAGGATGTCCCCTCCACCAAAGGGTCCTGGCAAGACGCCTCTGGGGATGGGGGCAGGAAATGATTTGAGAGTGGGGATGGAAGGAGGTGATAACAGGCAGGCAGTAAGCCCAAGCCCTAGCCATGGCTCCCCACTACTCCCCAGTACTACACTGGAAAAGCACTGGCAGTGAAAAAACAGCTGGGCTGGCTCTGGGTCCTAGATTTTCAGTCTTTGTGGTCAAAGAAGATCCAGCTCAATGCCACAGATGGTGTCAAGCCTGCAAAGGCTTCAGACCTCTTTGCTGTGGAGGGCAACAGCCAGACCCCAAAAAAGATGCAGTGGGGATGGTGCTGGCCCCATCTGTGGTAGGTGGTATGTCCTGCCATGAGACATCCTACCCTCCAGGATCTCCAGTGATACCTCAGCTCCCTGGGTCATCTGGGTCGGAGCCTTTCCACAGGGTGAGCTCTAGCCCTCTGGAACAGAGGGTGCCAAAGCTTGGGATGGGGATGGTGGCAAGGCAGGAAGGGTATGGGGCGTCTAGGATGGACCCAAGCAACAGCAGGATCCCCCATGTGAAGCCTGTCCCTTGCTCCAGCCCCTTGGTGACTGAGCCACCTCGGGACACTGAGCGGGTTGTCCCAGACCATGTGGGCTTCACAGGGGGCTTCTGCTGAGGCATCGCAGCAGCATCAAACCCATTCCCAGGGGTGCAGCACCCCATGTTGCCAGTGGCAATGTCGTCACCCAGCTGTGCTGTTTGGGGCCCTGCTGGGATGGGGACAGGGCACATGTCAAGGTTACTGCAACAGCTTCCCACTGGTGGCACCGTTGGAAGCCCTAGGGGAATGAGTGCAAGCAGGTATGGGTCTCTGGACGCCGGGGAATCCACTTGTCCAGCATTTTCCTGGGTTGGCCCTTTAAGGATGCCTTCTCCCCTCCCCCAGAGCAGGCAGTAGGTGGGACCCAGCCAGTGTTCTGCACCAGTCACGAGGTTCCTTGCTCTGTCTCTCCCTGACTGGCAGCAGGGTGGTCCTGCCCCATGGCCCTTGGAACTGGCAGGGAGGGGCTGCAGAGGGGATGGAGGCCCCTCCATGACAGCACCTCCGCAGTCTCTGTCCTCTCCCAGAAAGAGGGTGTCCCTGTCACCATGCACCCTGGCAGGCATGGGTGCCTGGGTGCCCCCAGCCTCTCTCGCCTATTCCCCCAGGTCCCCTTGGTGCCTGGGTGGTGGGGACGGGCAGGGTCCCTGGCAGGAGCTGGCTCCACTGCCTGCCACACTGCTGTGGACCCCAGCCCTGCAGAGTCTGCGTGCACCCAAGGGACGTCAGGGTGGCCTTGACTGAGCCAAGGACAGAACTCCAGGGCACAACTGCGTGAGGCTTCCACAAGGATGTGAACTGAGCTAACACCCTGCAGCTTGCCACCATCCTCTGGGACAGGGAGAGGGGGAAATGACTGCTCCCCTGCTTTTGCCTTCCGGGAGATCGCTCGGCTGCAAAGCTGTGTCTGCCGCAGGATTTCTGTACGTGTGTCTGCCAGGTGGGAGGCCCGGGCCTCCCTCCCAGTCTGATGTCCTGGCCTGATACTGCGATGCAGTGGGCTTGTTGGCTGTCTGCGTGCATTGGCAGCAACTCGGGTATTGTGAAGGTTGACCCCTTCCTTGTCTCAGGGTGGGAAAGGGGCGTCCAGTTGGGTGTGCGTGGGGAGCAATTGCGTTCCGACTTTGAATGGCTCACCCATCTCTGCCTTCCCACCTTCTGCCTCCAACACCCATGGGGGGCTGGCAGGGGTGGGCATCCCTGTCTCGGTGCGAGCTCTCCTGGCTGATGGCGGTAGCGGTGGCAGTGATGCCTCACAGAGGCAATCATGGGGTGCAGGCAGCGGCCAAAGCATTAGCTGGGGGGGAGAAAAGGGGTGGGAGAAGAGCCCCTGGCACCTCAGGGCTCTAACAAGCACCTTTTCATCAGGCATGAAAA
>NW_009196536.1:2005-2313 GCF_000690835.1 Fulmarus glacialis | reverse complement strand
GGAGGAGTGGACCAAGCGTGGCGGAGGGGGGGCGGGGGGTGGCAGCCCCGCTGATGCCGGCTCAGGCCCCCTCTTCCTGCACCTTCAGGGAGCCATCGCTGGCCGAGAGGGGACGGAGCTCTCGGCCAATTGGGCGCTGATCTGAAGCAGGGGGGGGAAAGCTGCTTCTCCCCCCCTCTTCCACCTCCGCGCTGGGGCTGTGATTCAGTTCCCCTCCCCCAGCCCACCCCCTCTGCTCGGAGGCTGACAGTCAGAGCCGCAGCCTGCCGGAGCCCCGGAGCTGTTTTCCAAGCTGTGGAAGAGAGACC
>NW_009196536.1:0-1522 GCF_000690835.1 Fulmarus glacialis | reverse complement strand
GCCACAGTGGCTACGCGCTTCCCCCTGGAGAGCGCGCAGGACCCCGATGTGGGTACCAATGCTGTGGGCTCCTACCGGCTGAGCCCCAACTCCCACTTCTCCCTGGACGTCAAGCAGCAGCAGGATGGCAAACTCTTCCCGGAGCTGGTGCTGGAGCGTGCCCTGGACCGGGAAGAGCAGCCAGAACTGCAGCTGGCCGTGGATGGGGGAAGCCCAGCCCGCTCGGGCACAGCGCAGATAACGGTCCTGGTCCTGGATGTCAATGACAACGCGCCCACCTTTGACCGCACCACGTACAAGGTGCAAGTCCCAGAAAACACGCCTGTGGGGACCCTGCTCCTCCAGCTCAATGCATCTGACCCCGATGAGGGGCCCAATGGGGAGACGCAGTACTCCTTTGGGGTTCACACCTCTGACTCGGTCCGGAGGCTCTTCGCCCTGGATCCCCGCAGCGGCGAGGTCCGGGTGAGTGGGGCCCTGGATTTCGAGGAATCACCTTTCTACGAGATCTACATGCGAGCCCATGATGGAGGGATCCCAGAGATGGAGGGCCACTGCGTACTGCAGGTGGAAGTGGAGGACGCCAATGACAACCCCCCGGAGGTGCTGCTCACCTCCTTGCTGAACCCAGTGCCGGAAGACACCCCGCCGGAGACTGTAGTGGGGCTCTTCAACGTACGGGACAGAGACTCAGGGGCCAATGGGGATGTGAGCTTAGAGATCTCCCCTGGTGTGCCTTTTGCCATCAGGTCCCTTCAGAACCACTTCTCCCTGGTCACCCGGGACAGCCTGGACCGAGAGTCCACCTCACAGTACGTAGTGGAGCTGATAGCCCAGGATGGTGGGTCTCCCGCCCTCACCACGACACTCACGCTGCTCCTCAACATATCTGACGTGAACGACAACCCCCCGCGCTTCCTGCAGCCCTCCTACGATGCCTTCCTCCCGGAGAACAACCCACCTGGCTCCCTACTGTGCACTGTCTCTGCCTCGGACCCTGATGACGGGGATAATTCCCATCTCGTTTACTCTATAGAGAGTGGCCAAGTGCAGGGTGCCCCCATCTCTTCCTTTGTCCACATCAACCCTGACAATGGCAACCTCTATGCTCAGCGCACCTTTGACTTTGAACTGCTGCAGGTTCTGCCGGTCTCTGTGGCCGTGCGGGACTCGGGGTCCCCCCCGCTCCATGCCAACGTTACCGTCTACATCTTTGTTCTGGACCAGAATGACCACCCCCCCACCATCCTGCACCCTACCAGTGACAGCGACATCCCGGCACCCCAGAGGGTCCCGCTGTCTGCCCCACCGGGCTACCTGGTCACCAAGGTGACAGCAGTGGATGCGGATGCCGGGCACAATGCCTGGCTCTCATACCGACTGCTACCGCAGTCCACTGACCCCTCCTTGTTCCACGTGTCGCTGTACACTGGGGAGGTGCGGACAGCGCGTGCCCTCCAGGACACCGACGTGGTAGCACAGCAGCTCATCGTCCAGGTAACGGACAATGGCGACCCACCAC
>NW_009196535.1:0-748 GCF_000690835.1 Fulmarus glacialis | reverse complement strand
GGGACACCCCGGTGACAGGGGGTCAGGTGGGTTGGGGACACCGGTGACGGGTGACAGCAGGTTTGGGGGTACCCCAGTGACAGGACACCCACAGCCATAGGCGGTCTGGGGGACCCTGGAGGGATCTGGGGTGACCTGGTGACACAGGAGGGACCCTGCAGGACCCCCAAAGACTTTGAGGGTCCCCTGTAGCTGTAGGGTCCCTGCAGGACCCCCAAGATTTACGGGGTCCCCCATATCTATAGGGTCCCTATAGGACCCATAAGGACCTTGAGGTTCTTCCAACGCTGTAGGGCTCCTGTGGGACCCCCAAGAATTTAGGGGTCCCCCATATCTATAGGGTCCCTGTAGGACCCCCAAGGACCTTGAGATTCCTCCAACGGTGTAGGGTCACTGTGGGACCCCCAAGAGTTTAGGGGTCCCCCTATATCTGTGGGGTCCCTATAGGACGCCCAAGGATCTTCAGGTTCCTCCAACACTATAGGGTCACCGTGGGAACCCCCAGAGTTTAGGGGGTCCCCCATATCTATAGGGTCCCTATAGGACCCATAAGGACCTTGAGGTTCCTCCATCACTGTAGGGCTCCTGTGGGACCCTCAAAGTCCTTAGAGGTGACCCCTATAGCTGTAGGGTCACCGTGGGACCCCAAGGACCTTGAGGGTCCCCCAACACTGTAAACCCCTGAAGGACCCCCAAGATTTAGGGGTCCCCCATATCTGTAGGGTCCCTGTAGGACCCCCAAAGACCT
>NW_009196534.1:7162-30442 GCF_000690835.1 Fulmarus glacialis | reverse complement strand
ATTTGCTGGCTGGGGGTAAACCACAACAAGGCCCCTTTCAGGCTGCCTAGCAGCAATGACTTTGGATGGGGGAGAAAGTAGCACATATTGGATGAGAAATGGTCATTTAAGTATGTTATGGTGTAGTACTAGTTCTTTTAAGGGTCAAAGACAGCTTTCTGTTTCTACATCAGCTAGTTTAGGTCAATGTGGAAATGAGATTGTCTTGACATCTTTTATGCCTCTTCCAGATCTGCTTATCTCAGTCTTAAATACTAGATCCATAACGTTAAGTAGCTTTTCACAATTATCCAAAGTTCTGGTAATACTTGGCATTTTAGTAGAATAGCAGCTTGCCTTTTCCCACTTGTGCCAGACATCACTAGTTGGTGGGTCCTTTAATCTGCTGTGTTTAGTAAAGGAAACAAAAAACTTGGACACTACGCTGCACGTGGGGTAGGTCTCCTTCCACTGCCCAGAAGAACACTGCCAGAAGAGACACTGCCCACTTGCTACCTAAGATTGAAGCCATTCTGCCAATGCTAGTAAGCTGACATGGGCCCTCCATTTTCACAGGAAGACATGTACCAGACAGGCTGCTCACCACACAACTTCACACAACATTCTGACATGGTGAAGCCAAAGACATTTCAGATGTTTGTTCTTAAAGACACAGCATAGGGACTTTAGTCCAAATCTGAAGTTGCATGAACATGAGGCTTCCCGAGATAAATGTGCCTCATATGCAACTGTTTAAAAACTAATCCAATTATGACCTCTCCTGTATGTATCTCAAAAATGAATGCCAGATTTTAACATTTGCATTGATTCATTACCTAGCACAGCAACCAGTGAATCTCCAGCAAAACACTGTGGTATGGTAAGCTAACTGATAAAGTTCGTAGCTCTAGATCAGGCTTAGTTAAACTCACATGCCTGACAGGATAAAAACAAGTGCAAGAAAATTAGAGCTCTGTGCAAAGCAAAACACGTGCATCATTGATGACAGAAGATGCCTGGCACCTGTAAGATGCTATCCACTAAACCTGAACTACGGTCATGAAATGTTGAGCCTAAGCCCTATCCTTGACCACTTTGAGTCTGTATGTTGTGTATCTTCTTTGACCTCTGCTGCTTTCTTTTGCATCAAAATTTAATTTATTGGAGAGCATCATGCATATAGGTATTAAAACACAACAGAAGAGTCCAAGTTTCTTTTCAAAGCATCACTGAGAAATCAGCATGAAAACTCGAAGGAAAATGAAGTACTCTAGCAAGCAGTTAGGTAATTTAAAGGTTAGAAAATGACTGAAAAAGCCATAACCACCTGGTCATTCACTTGAGAACAACCTTATACACAACCTTTTTTGTTTTTTTCTTTTTTTTTTTTCTTTTTGACATAATCAAATGTTTTTAGGGTCTCCTAACTCCTGTGGTGCAGTGGAAGGAAACACAGGTGAGAGAGCAGTAAGGGAAAAATAGAGAAGGAACTGACGAGGAGTAGGATACTGAAAGGGCCTTGATAGATGCTCTAGCCCTTTGCCAGCACTCCCACTTGGGTATAGAGACTGAGGGGCAAGGACATCCTAGGCATGACACATAAGCACTGCAGCTAGCTAGAGCACTGACAGAGTGACTTTTCAAACAGTCAGTCTTCTATGATCTCCCAGCAAATAAGAGATTGTTATCAAAGGCAGCTTAGCTCTCTTGGAATGGAGAAGCACTGACAGACCAGAGCTATAATGATCCCATTCTAGCTGCCTTCATTGCAATACGCATAGTTGCATTGCACAGTGGAAGAATACACCAGAACAGAGCAGCATCTTTGTTACTCTTATACAGTGAGTTACAGATTTAACTATTCCTCATATAAGTGGTGAAATCTTTGGCAACAGTGGCACATAGCGGACTTCTTTAATGTTATAGAAATTATACAGTATCTCCCAGTGTTTAGTGTTGGTAAGCTGTTACGAGTCTAAGCGTTTACTATGTCTGCATGCAATCCTCCACATGTAGCTCCTGCATTTCTCATTCAACCTTCAGTTCTGTCTAGCCTAAGCAAAGGAATAAATTACATACTGTCTCACAGTGCTCATGGTGATGTTCAGCATTTGTATGATGCTGATGCAAGATGGTCGTATGGTAACAATCTCAAAGGGCAGACTTAAAATTGTGTTGCAGTGGTGGCAAGAGTCTTAACATTTAATTTTGGAAATTCAGGAAATTCACATTTAATACTATCTATTGCAGTTATACATTATGGGTTAACTTGCAAGATCCATATTTTTAGAAAGCCGGCTGCATCATGTTTATCATGGACATTAAAACAGCCCCAGCTAGTATCACAGAATTCCAGACAGTTATTTTTAATTTATTCCAAATTCTTTTTCAAGTGGTGGGAAGAGAAATGGGTAATATAGGCAGTTGTTTCAACTTGCAGTACCATGTCTCCCACTATGCCAACTGCAGTGGGATCAGTAGGCAGCTTTCTACATTGAGCAGAAGACACCTGCCATCCCTCTTCTCCTTCTCTGCACAAGCTCTCTGTGCTGAAAAGAAGATGGTGCATTCTGCTGCTGGCAGCTTCTGGGAGAAATTGTCTGCTGCTTTGTGTGGGATAACAGACAGTACAACCATCATGGAGATCCCAAAACATAGATACCACTTCCATGGCTACTGAAGTTAGATCACTGTGATTAAAAAAAGGCTGGTAACTGCATACAAATCTTTTTAGCTCAAATTTTTGGCTCATTTCCAGCTCAGTTCAGTAACTGCTGGAAGGCCATAATTACATCAGCTGTTAAGATGATTTTTTTTTTCTTTTCTTTTTAACAAAGCTTTCGAATAGTGTAACTACCTCACATGAGCATTTTGACTACGGTATGCCTATACATTCTGGGCAGCATCTTCCACTAACAAAAATCTACAGCTACACTAGCGTACGTCAGAAGAACTTCTTGTCCATCTTTACTGCATGTTTCCTGTGCTTTATCCCTTCACTCTTGCAAGTAGCAGTAATAAATGTTGTAGCCGTAACTCTCCTTGACAGCACCGTATTTAAGGTTGCACCCTTTCAAAATGTGTCTTGGAGAGATGATATATTCAACAAAGTACTTCTGGCATGGATGGAGCTGTCTGTCCTTCTTATTCAAGGGAATAGAACAGCATTTGAAACATACACCCCTTTGAGCACAGGAAAACCCTGTTTCTGTACTCCATGATGAGACAGGGAGCATGAACCATAAAGTGCAAACTATGGGGCATGTTGTTGCATCATGGGTGTGTGCTGAATGAGGATGATACCACAACATGCAAGAACACAGGAACTATAATAGTGGAGAAGTTTGTATTTAGAGTCTTTGCCCCGAAGAAATACCACACCATTTTAATAAATGATGCATCTTCCATATGAGGTCCATAATCTTGCATTTTCAAATTGATCCAATCTGTCTCCCTCGGCAATTTCTACCAACTACTGTTCAAACTTTCAGTGGAAAAAGTGACTACCTCACTAACGTTATCAACACAGTTCAGAGTGTTGGCCTTGAACTTGCAAATAAAACTGCATCTCCTACCTAAAATAAAAGGCTCAGTATTACCTATTGTCAATGCAGTCCTTTTCATCAGCTGTGAAAGAACAGGAGAGCAGAGCTCCCCATGGATCATCAAAACAAGCCTGCAAATACACTAGATCTGGCTCTACACTGCTATACTTTCCAACAATGCAACTACAGATTGAGACCAGTTCTTGAGAAAACGTTTTCTTACCACTGAGGCAATTCCACTGCTGTAGTAAAGCCAACTTAAAGAGAAAAAAAAAGGGGGCGGGGAGGGAAGAACGGTCAGGGGGAGAAGACATTGCTCAATTCAAATCATGTTGTGGTTTACCCCAAAACCATGTTTGACATTTTAAATGGTTTTTACAACCATGTTGTAAAACAGTTTGATTTTTTTTTTTTTTTATGGATTGCAAACCTCAATAAAAAACTAGACTTTTTTTTCCTCCGCTTTTAACAAGGTTGTCAATTCTAGAACAGGAGTTAGAAGCAGGTACACCCACCCCAGTATCTCTAGTGTTAGGTAGAAGGATAATGAACTGGGTCCTTCCTTCAGAATCTTGGAATTGCAGAAGGTACCAGAATTTTCTCTTCTTCATTTTCTACGGTGGCTTATCAGTTCTGACACTATGAAGCAACTTCCTTCAGAATAAAATTACAATGAAGCAGGTCCAAACCCCAGGATGGGCCCACAATTTTGACCTGCTGAAACTAAAAGAGATAAACTCCTGATGCCTTGACCAGATTATCAGCATATATGTAATCCACCTAGAGTTCATGAGATGTGTTTGTTTCAGTCTTCAAGAAAATACAAAGAAGTAGCATGCACTCTCCAAGATCAAATTGATCTACTGAATAGAAATCATGTGTCGTAACTATTGATATGTGGCCACAAGAATGGCCAAGAGTCTATCTACATGAATAATTGCTGCAGTCGGCTCCCTGTCTAAAGAGCAGATCAAATGGGATACAAGCTATCAGCGATTATTTTGTAAAAAAGCTTACATGGGTATTCAGTCTAGAAAGATTGAAAAACACAGCTTGCTTGGCACAGGTTTCCATAAGGTCCCAAAACCATTATGTTAGTACAGCACAACTGCCAGAGGTGGGAAAAATGGAAGCCCTCTCAGAGAAAAAGATCATTTTTCAGGTTTTCTTTTCATGATTATTTTTTCCAGTCAGAAAACATGGATTCATATTGATAAAATTCTTTGCAAGACAGGAAATTCATTCAGAACTGTGACTTACCTGGTTACAATTATTTCTACAAAACCTTCTAAAAATAAATATAAATACACATAATGTATACATGGAAATATATTAACCTTAATTTATTCTTAATACATGTATTTTTGTCCACAGTAGAACAGTTCCTTTTCACTCCCAATGCCAGGACACTCCTAAGCCTTATTTTTGAGGAGGTTGGGCTGGGGGGTGGGGTGGGAGCATCCTCCTTCAAAAGGATAACATCTAGAACAGGGGAGAAAAAAGACCAACTTTCCTGACTCAAATGATATCATTCCACTGCTAACAGAAGGAGGAGAAGTGTATAACAGCCATCTTCAGCTCACTCCTGTGCTCGTCCCTTCCCCACCTTGTCCTAATTAAAGATAGCTTTAATTTTAACCTGTTCTACACTGCAGTCAGATTTGGGGCATCAAATACAAAGACAGAATTGACATACAGTGGGTTTAGCCTAAGCAGGAGGTATCTGGTGCTGCAGGTTAGAGCAACATTCCCTGAAAATCCCAGAGCTTCTCTTGTAGCAGCCAGATGAACAGCTGAAAGAGCAGCAGCTGCCCAAGAGTTATTTTGGGGGTTAACAGAGATTTTTTACCATATGTGGAGACCAGATAAATGACCATCCAACTGCCTTTTCAGTCACCTGGTTTCAAACCTGTCAGTATTACTATGCTTCCTAGTAGCTTGAATATTGGTAAGTCAAAAAGCCTTAATAAAGTAAGGTTCAGCAAAGCTAATGCATGCATAAAAAGCATCTGGATTCCTTCGAGATGCTGCTGTACTTGAAAGATGCTATATTAAAAGGCTTAGAAGAATGTCTGTGTAGTAACTTTCTTCCCTCCAAATGTATGTCCAGTCCTCTGCACTTGTGACGCAAATATTAACGCTTAAGTGGAGAATGAAAGGACTGCATACTTAGCTCCCAATCCTTCTTTCCATGTATTTCAAACAATGGAGTTACATATAAAAGGGGTAAAATCCTCTAGAGTCAATAGTATAATTCCCAGTATAGGAGCTGGGAGATTCTCAGAATAGGAGCTGGGAGGATGCAATCCATATTCTTATTACCTTTTTTTTAAAAAAAAAGGGAATCAAGTGGGCTATTTGCATTTCTCTTGATCATTATTGAATTACGTTCACGTGTCTACGAAGCCTTAAGTTGCTGGGAAATCCAATAATATTATTTACATCTAATCAAAGTGGAACAATCAATGTCTACTTAAAATCTCATATTTCACAGCAAAAGTACTCAACATTTTGAAAAATAACCAAAAAACTAAAAAATCACTGTTTTGCAAGAAAATTGATGTACATCGTCTAGTGAGAGAATAGCTCTTTGTTGACAGTTTCTGAGGCAAAGTAATTTCATATCCACTAGATTTCCTCATTATGCTATCAGCGGATAAGACTTTTAACCAGTTTAAGAGCACAAAAGAATAAGCGTCAATACTAAGACAGAGAAAAATACTTTGTATATACAACTATACATACATAAATTTTGTATTAATCACCTCTCACATTACAACGTGAGCATGAGCTTGCCTCCTGCATCTGACTATATATGGTGTGTAGTTTTAAATATTCATTCCAAATGAGTATCATGATTTAAAAGTCTGGTTGCATAAACAATTAGGTCTCTGTGTAATCCAAAGGGTTTACAAGCTCAACACACATTCCAGTCCACACAGACAATAAAAGATGAACTAGCACAAATGAAGCCAATATTAGCTATTTAGAAAAACGGTAAAGAATTTAAAGGAATTCTCGGGAAAAAAGAAGACAGAATTGTGGTGAAATAAGGTTCAACAAACAAATAGACAAAAAATACTTCCAGAACACAAAACAGAAAACAGAACTACAAAAACACTCTTAGGAAAGTATTACAATGTTCTCATCCTTCTTTAAAAAAACATGCCATGAGCAAAATACACACTGCTACCTTGTTAAAACTGAACTTCACCCATATTTTTAATTAGTTTTCCTGAAGAAACAAAGCTTGTGCCATTACTTTTTGTTGTCCCTAATAACTTCTGCATCTGTTGGGCAACTTCTATCAAATTTTAAAGAACTTACCTTTCATTCATTCTCATATCATTCGAAATCAAGAACTATCAAGAGGGAGGAACATCTTATGCATGTCCCTACAGGGAGGGCCTTGCCTGCTTCTGAAACTGCCTGTTGAAAGTGTTCAGTTAGCCATTTTTTTTTTTAATTTTTGGACCATCTACCTTTTGATTTTAACAAGATCATACTAGGAAAGCTTTTGCACTGTACCTCTGTAGTTTGCACACACTTCTCAGGGTACACAGATTAAATAGCACTGTGAAGCAGGTAGTGAAGAACACTGAAAATGAAATGTGCATATTGCTAATATGTATTTTGTACAAATTCTTGCACTTTGTACAATTCTTGTACAAAAACTACAGTAACATTTCCAATTTTAGATGTCTGCAATCTCACAAAAAATCATTTGAGGCTTTGTAAACCCATTCATTGGAGAATTGCTATCCAAAACAAGGTCCAAAGGATCATCTAAGAGGGATGTGAGAAGCTGGCAGCCCTGCACTGACAGAGTAAAGATTATCCAAGTAACCTTCATTGTATTTGGCCAGTTTCCCAAAATATATGAAGAGAGGGTTTGTTTGTTTTGTCCTTATGTGAAAATCTTCCATTTCCACCCTAATATTTCTTAAGACAACCTATAAAAGTGAGATCTCCAGAAATGCCCAGTACCAGCCTAGCTTTCCTCTCACTGAAAAGGGTGACAGTTTTGCTATTGACTTAAAGAAAAACAGAACAATAATGAGTGCTCTTAAAAATTATTGTTCTGAAAACAGAATTTTGCTCTCAGTTTTATTCCAAAAGTGGTATTTGATTTCCAATCTTAATTTTCAAGTTGAAGTTTTCCATTAGAAACATGAAGTAACTACATATTTCAATAAGTATTTTAAGCATTCCTATGGAGAAAAACACCTTTACCATTTAATTGTCCTTCTTCCTAGAATCATTCATACAGAGCTGTCCATTAAATCAATGAAAAGGGAAAGTATGAAAAAGCACGTAAGATCCACAATGTAATGTGTGTATATACAGTCTTTATATTTATACTTACATATTGTTTCATTTAATTCCTTCATATAAAAAATAAAGCCTTCCAAAGAAAAAGTGGCCTGAGCCAAAGTCTATGTTTTCTCCATGTATTAGCAAAGTCAATGGAAGAAAAATCCTAAGTCTAGATTTTAACCAATGCTTCTGTTTCAGAGCTATCCACATTCAAGACTGATTGTCTTGCCTGCTTCTTAAAAGCAAGTGAATTTTTGAAGATTAATTTTCTGCAACAGCTGTTCTATACTTACCTAAGACTGCAGAACATGGATTCTTTCCCCTTGCAACATACATGTTGCCTCAAAAATGAAGCTTCAGTTCCTCTGCTTACCCCCAAGCCCGTCTCATTTACCCTCCCCTGACTGCTGCTCATTACATTTTCAAAGTAGCGTCATACAGAAGGGAAACCTGAGGCAGAGATCATCTAGGATCATCAGTGAATCTATAGCAGAGGTGGGATGAGAATTTAGGAGGAGAACAAGAATCATGTCCTACAAACAGTGTACTAAACCACACCTATTTTCTCGACAGCCAAAAAGACTGTCATTACCAGCAACATTAGTTACATGAATTCTATAGGCAAGTATAGGAAGACCACCAGGAACTCTCCTGCTTGTTCAACTGTTTCACATCCAGCTCCCACCCAGTCAAAAGGTTGAGGCCTACGTTTATTCACACTCTCCCTCTCCCCTTTCCTGTTTTCCTGATTCTGGCCGCAACCAGCACTTGAAAGAAAAAGTTACTCAAACTGGCTAAATCCGTACAAATCACTTGGTAATTTCAGTAAGTTCAAAACATGCAGGAAAAGAAGGATTTAGTTGCTGTTATAACTGGTTTCTACTAACATGGGAAATATTTCCAATCTGCATAACCTACAAAAATCAAGTAACCAAAATTTATCTTAAATCTTTTCATTTCCAAATAATCCAGAATTTCAAAAATAGAAACCTTTTAAATAGCATAATGCAAATTAAAATTTTGTTTGTGTATTAGCACCTCAAACACCATCCATCCCACCTACTGAATCACAGAATTATGCACAGAGATGATACAGAAAAACATACACACTTCATATTCTTATATACACAGTTTGCATTCATATTAAACAAAACATACACAACCTATTTAAGTCTACTGTATTCACCCTTATGTCAATAAATGGCTTGACATTTTAAAAAATACACACTATACATGTGTATTTTTAGGAGCGGGAAATGTAATTCCAAAAGACATTAGGTATTCCGTGTATCATAAGCACTTTTAAGAGAACATCAACAGCTTGTCCACTTTGGGTGGGAAAAAGAGCAAGCGAATCTCCTGAGCCCAATTATCTCAAAATTTGTCCTCTTTCATTCAGTTTTATCATTCAATTAGCTTAGAGAAAGATGGATCCGTCCGTTGAGATTCTGTCGACCAGAATGCTAAGAGAGTACCTGATTCTGATCTTAGTTTTCACCAAATGCAGAGTAGATCCAGTGGAATCCGTCAAATCAGTGTTATACAGTACCAACGTAAGTAAGAAAAGATTCAGATCCTGACTATTTAATTCAGACTCAGGAAAAAAAGTAAGTCCTTCGTAAGTCTCCAGAGTCTTTCTCATTTGTTTTTTCCAGTTGTCTAGGAACACCTGCAAGTCTGTCAGTCCTTTACTCCTTTACATCTGAAATAAGATTTGAAGAAGCTGGATACCTGAATGCCTCCAAAGAAATGCTTTTTGCCTGCAAATATCTAGCACAGACAAAAGGACAGCTCCACTTTTATGCCGACTGAGATGGAGAGACATAATCAGAACTTGTCTCTCCTGCAACACACAGCTTTCTGCATCACCTTTTTTCCTCACGAGACTTTTCAGAGCTGTATTTTTTAAATTATTTGTGATGGAAAAAACATAGAGGCTTTCATCTTTTCTATTAGGTATGATTGAGACCTGAAGTGACTTCAGATTTGTTTCCTCTGAAGGTCTTTAGCTTCATTTCTTGTGAAAAGGAATGTTTGTCTCTCTAGGTATTTCCCATTCATAACTTCTGCCTAATTTCATCTAAATTTGACAGAGCGTCAGCAAGTTTCAATAGATGGAATTCTTGCTAGTTTTGTGGAAATCATCAACTAAGGAAGCACAGGAAGAGGAGTAAAGTGAGTGTTCCCAGTGAAGGAAGGTAATTACACCTCAATCTTTATCCAACACTTTAGCACGTAAATGGGTTTGCACTAGCCACCCTGTCTGTTGTTAATTTTCCAGCCAAGTAAGTAGGTGATACGAGAGGGATCTGAGACTGTTTTGTAGAGAGGTAAATTAGGATAACAGGATACATTTCAATAGAAAATCAGTCCTCATTAGTTCAGCTGTTTATGAAACAACCTGTTTTACATTTAAATTCCATGCTCAGTGTGCTATTGAGTGCTGTGGTTAGCAAAACAAATAGCGTTTTGACATTAGAAGAGATTGAAAACCGAACCATTGAAAAAGAGGGAGAAATTTAGTTAGAATTATGACAACTCTTTACTGATATAAAACCCAGAAGATCTGTAAAGAGGTATCAGACAGCAGTCTGAAAAGCAACTAGTTGAGCGGTGTCATTATGAAAGTGGAGATGTGAGCTTCCTCGCTGTCCTGAATGAATGCCAAATCAAAATGCCAGGAAGAAGGGATTCAAGAACTCTTTCAGTTCTATTTACAGTTCAGGGTTTAAAACAGATTCCCTCAGACCTTCTCAGAAGATGACATTTTCCTTACAAAAATGAGCTTAATCGCATCAAATTAAATAACCCAACTATCCAGATAATGCCCTAAACATCTACTTTTTACATGTCTAGCCAAGTAACATTGTAACTTTGTAACTGTAATTTTTCCTCTTACCAGGTCATATGAGGAAAAAGACAAGAAACCTCCTATTCTCCAAGAGCAGCAATGCTCGTCCATTCTAGGAAAACATGCAACCTTACCAGGGAGTTCCCTAAGGCAGCAGTCTTCGTAACAGACCTGAAAAACATGATCTTGAATCTTTTAGAGAATAATTTGTTTATTTGAGGGTAAGGATCAAATATTTAAATGTCTAATAGTCCAAGAAAGTATTTTGGCCAACATGTTTTAGACCTCAAGGATGGCACTGTACTTCCTTTCAATGTACATAGCTCTTCCCAGCGCTGTGCCTATTCTCTCCACAATATATTCACACAGAGCAGCATACCACTCCTCTGCCTCTATTTCAATAACCAAACAAGCCAAATCAGTACCTCCCCTCTGCTTATTTTCCAAATTACATTTACATTTTCTAAACAGGTTATTTAGAGTTCTGGATGTATAGCATTACAGAAGCATAATAGTTTCAATATTTCCTTATTTTGCAAAAATACCTTTCCTGATCCTTTTTAAGATCACATTTGCTGTCCTTTATCATAGAATCATAGAATCATTAAGGTTGGAAAAGACCTCTAAGATCATCGAGTCCAACCATCAACTCAACACCACCATGCCCACTAAACCATGTCCCTAAGCGCCTCATTTACACATCTTTTAAATACTTCCAGGGATGGTGATTCAACCACTTTCCTGGGCAGCCTGTTTCCAAGGCCTGACCACTCTTTCAGTGAAGAAATTTTTCCTAATGTCCAATCTAAACCTCCCTTGGTGCAACCTGAGGCCATTTCCTCTCGTCCTATCACTAGTTACTTGGGAGAAGAGACCAACAACCACCTCACTACAACCTCCTTTTAGGTAGTTCCAGCCACGCAAAACAACCTCTTATTTGATAAATTCTAAAAAAAATCCTAACCAGTGGATTTACAATTTCATGTGCTGGTTACTTCAACATTCTGAGGTAGGGATTATCAGGTCTGTTCAGTTTCAACATATTAAGTTCTTTGCCGTTTGCTTCCACCTCAGAAATGGCAATTTCGATTTCTATGTATACCCCTTCCCAAGAGCTCCCTACACACCCTACATTATCATCTTTACTGAAAACAACAGCAGAGCATTCATTCAGCTTTCAGGCCAGACTCAGATTACCTTTAATCACCACCCAATCATTTCTGTATGGTGTTTTCATTTTTCCTTTCTCATCCTCTCATCACATTTAGAGTTACAGAGCTGTTTACTATGTGTTTTGACTTTCTTTAAAAAGAGATCTACTCTTCTGCATTGGTGACAAACTTGAGCGCTGAATGTGTGTTGAAGGATATTCTATAAATAGGAACAATCTCATTCACCAGTGGGAATCACTGAATTAATCCCAAAAAAGAGAATAAAGTTTAAGAACTTGTGAAACTAGCACATCCTTCAACCTGAAAACTGGGCTATAGAGATATAGCAAAAGTAGTGTGAAGAAGTAACAGAGGAGGTCCATGCAGCAGCTGTGGAGCTTTTAAATCCATTGTGTATTTTCATACATAAAACTATATCTTCACATCACTGGCTTTTTGTTCATTCTTTCATGGCAGTGAATATATGAGGAAAATACTAATGTGAACTTGAATGATTCAGAAAGCACCTGTGTTGCTGCAAGGTACAACTGAATAGGTTAATTCTCAACTATGACATATGCACAGGCTACCATGAGGCAGGTAATTAACTTGTACCAACTGCTGAGAAACAACCAGTATGGCATGTTTGTATCCTTATGCTAGGTATGAGCATACCCCTCAGCTGAAAAAGGAGTAAGGTACCACACAGACACTCTTGTAATGGAGTCGGGGTAAGTGTGTGGACAATCAAGACAGGCAGCTGGTATACAGAATCATTAAGGTTGGAAAAGACCTCTAAGATTATCAAGTGCAACCACCAATACGGTATCTTGTTATCCACATTAACCTGCTTAAGTTAATAAACCCTCTAAATCTACAAGAAGGTTATTTCCGCCCCCCCAACCATTTTGGTAGTCCTCCGCTGGACACATGCAAGTATGGCCTTCTTGTGCTGGGGAGCCCAAAACCGGGCACAGTCCTGTACATGCGGTCTCACAAACACTGAATAGAGGGGAATAATCATATACCTTACCCTGCGGGCTACACTCTTGCTAATACAAGCCAGTACGTAACTGGCATTTTTTGCTTCAAGGGCAAACTGTCGACTGATGTTCAACTTGTTGTCAAGCAGGGCCCCCAGGTCTTTTTCTTCAAAGCTACGCAGTCTGCCCCCAGCCTGTACTTACTGCATGGGCTAATTCCATCCCAGGCACAGGACTTCGTATTTGCCTTTCATTCGTCTCTTCTTGATTTCTTTCTTGTTTTGGGTTCTTTCTTATTTCCTGCTCCACATCCAGATTGTGAGCCACAGGTAAATATGGTAGGAATCCAGAATTTCCAAGAGAGAGATTGAGGTGTGACCCTCTCCTCCTTTCTCAGCTTTGTAATCAAGGAATTCTTAGTCACAACATGACTATTCTACACAAAAAATGCATACAGCATAACATAATTTCTTTCAAACTATTCAGCTATCACAGCACACTGCCCTGTAGACTACTTTTACCAATCTTACTTTTCCCTTTCAGAAACTCTTAGGTTTTATTGCAAAATCTTGAAATGCTGTTCAGAGAGAAAGAAGAAAGAAAACCCTCTGTCCATCTACTATCAGTCATCTTGGCGCGTCCTAGCCATCCTTATTTCTTTATTTTCCCTTTACCTCCTAGATGATGACTAGTAATTTGGCCTACTGTCAGGAAGTGGAAATAAATTTGGTCCTTATCTCAGAATGCAATTCTAGATTGCTACTAGTGCTGAAATTTGCTCCTGCTTTTTGTTTTAAAATCAAATAGCCACATTACCTTGATTTCATAGCTAATGGGGGTGGAAGGTGTCCTATTTCTGAACATGTGCTATTTACAGAACAGTCTCATGTCAGTGCTAAAACACAGAAGGAGTGAGTCATCTGTATCCTGTACATGTCAAACTAAAATGATTGCTTCAGTACTTATAAACCCCTTGACCAGCTCTCCTATTCTAGCAACACACCAAGAGCAGCACTGCTATGCACCGCTTGGATAAGGAGCGAACATGAATTTTCACCCTACCAGGCATGCCATATGTAGAGCATTAACTTAAACTGGGGCAAAGAAGATTTACATAATAGCTTTATACACTAATCGTATAGTCTTCAGACCTCTACAGTTGGCAAATGAAAAAAAAAGTGGTGCCCTATTTATCAGGATAATTACTCAGGGGATCCCACAACACAAGATAAAACCTACGTAAAATCAGTGTAACATAACTTTTTTCCCCATTCCCAAAATATCTTTCACAGTCTAGAAAGTACCATTATGGAAAATTCTTACGTCTTTCACACTATCATCCAAATACCATGTAGCAGACACCCCAGGAACACGTGGACTAATTTGGAGCAGTTCAAAGGAGGTAACTGGCAAGAACGGATGTACTGTCTACAGGCTTAAGTTTGCTTGTTTAAGATTACTTGTTTGGGGAGGAGAAGTACGGTCAGTAAGGAATACAGCAGTGCTAATATAACCCAAATTTAGTGAACTAGGTTGAAAACAGTGCAAAATCTGCAGTAAATACTCATCAAAATTATTCTAAGAACAATGCTGTAATCACCAAGACTTAAAGATTTTATTTATTTATTTTTCTTTAAATTGATTTGCGGGTTATGCAAAATAAGGATACTGAAGCATTGGCTGAAGAAAAAAGCCTGCAGTATGCTAATCGTACCCAGCTTTGCCAAGCCACCTCTGTCCTGATCTGCAATAACTCTTCATTTCAGTTACAGATCTCCCTTGAAAAGGGGTCCTCAGTTATGCCAGACAGCATAGCAGATTAGGGTTGAGAAAAGAGGTCCAACAGGATAAGAACACCTAACTCTTTCACTTGGAGCCTCTCTTGGAGTTGAATATTGCTGTATTGATCCCTTTCCAAAGCCAGTTATAGCCTTAAAGGCAAATGCTAAAATTTAACAGGATGCTATTACTATTTACTAAGCACAATCAACTTACATGACACTTGGCAAACCACTGAAAGAAGTGACCTCTGTCCAAGCAAACTTAAAATATGCAATAAAATGAGAGAATATGAATTAGGCATTCAGTACAGTACAGGCAGTGAAATTGGTAGATTTTAGTTTAATATATGTAACATTATTCTTTTCTTTCACGCACACAGTGACAGGGGGTTGCAGAGGATGTGTGTTTTAAGGAGGAATTCAGTCAAGAAAAACAGGTTACTGTTTGCAAATATGTATAAAGTAAGAACAGCTTTCTGATGCATTAGGAAAGAAGTTCTAAGCATTCTATCCTTTCATGCAAGGGTAAGCATGAAAAAAGAGGATAATAAGCAAGAAGAACCTACAATAAGGCTGCAATGCATGGTGGGAGAGAAGAAGGGAGTCTAAAGGCAAAGACTATTGCCAGAATCCTGGCATACTGCTGTCAAATGTCTTGATGACTGTTGGGTAGCTTTGAGCATGGAGGATAATTAGCTCAATAATCAAGGTACTTCGGCACACAAACAGTTGTTCTTTTTATCTCAGTGGGACTACGCATGGACTTAGAGTTAAGCATAAAATAAATGATATATGAATGAGGTGGAAACCAATCAGAAGACATCACAAGTGATTCTTCAATTGAGACAACACATCCCCCCACTGGCACCCATCCGAAGTAGAAGGCTGTTCAAAAGTCTTCCAGGAAATGTCTCCAGTGTAAAGCCAGACGGTTATTCTTTATTCAGGTAAAGACCTTCCTTCCCTTATCTACATCACTATTGCTTTCAGATTAGATTAGCGCAAGCCACACTTCACAGAATCGTAACTTAAATCTGCATGATCCAATTTTTGTAGCTATACATCCAGATCACAACTATGAGACTCCTATGCCCCAGTTGTGAGCTGTGTCAGTGGGAAAGCTGTGACTGCAACACCCAAGAAGTGGATAGTGAGAGGCATGCTACCATTTTAATTCCCATCACTTCTTACACAATGTTGCTGTGGTGGCAGGTCTTGCTCCAAGTAGCTGCCCACACACAAAGAGAGTCATTTGGCTTTCAAGCTCCAAAGAGTCACCGTCCATCTTCTCTGAGGATGAATGGAAGCATGATACAGGCCAAGTCTGGCCCATGAGCTGCCATTTGGATCAAGCTGCTGTAAACCACATAAAACAGACTCACAGATGAGACGGAAATTTTACCACTGAGCATATTTAGCATACTTCTCCTGCCTGCCTGCTGATGTTGGAAAACAACGTTCTAGACAACCAAACCTCTGCTTATTCTAAAGAGCACTTAACCACACAATACAGGTTGCATATGCAGGATGTTCACCCTAATGCGATTTTCTTTCTTACCCTTTGGGATTTTCTTTCCTGTTTTCCCAGATCTCACTGTCCAACGTATGCTGGAAAGCTCACTTTCGTTCTAAAATTCTTGGTGTACAACCCACAGAGCAGACACTTTTTGAGCTAGTTTGTGCAACGATCATGCTCTTAAAGAAGGTTAAATTGGGCTCTTAAATCCAATACCTGGACAATCTTCAGTTGGAGGAGGCTACTGACTGGATTTGGGTGGCCTGTACTTACACTTCATGGAATAAAAGAAAAAAAAAAGACATTTAACCCCAAATGGATACTTCTAAAATATTCTGTATTTATTTTTTATTTAAAAATTCATGACATTTCTCATGCAAACGATCCAGGTGACGAAGTGCTACTGACTAGAAGGCACAGAATTGAAGTCCTTCAAAGTACAGAAACAGAAACTAAAGCTTAGTGAAAGCCTACAGAACACATGAAAACTTATTTTCCCTTTTTTCATTATTTTATTATACCCCTTCTTTCCAAATTTGGTTATATACACAGACCTCAACGAGCACTAACTTCATCCCAATGTCTGCCATCTCTTTGTTACCCACACAGAAAAGATAAAAATATATGGTACTTTCTACTCTGCTTTTTTACTGTGAAAAAAAGTATGTTTTTATTAAGACTCATATAGCATCATAGAATCATAGAACAGCCCAGGTTGGAAGGACCTCGAAAGATCACCTGGTCCAAACTTTTGTGGGAAAGGGAGCCTAGATGAGATTATCTAGCACCCTGTCCAGTCACAACACATAACTAAAACAGTCACACAACTGAAACATTTTAAGAACTGTCACCCAATAACAAGCAATGAAGAACAAAACATGTTTTCCTGAAAATGTATGAGTAAATGAAAACAGGGAGCAATATTTAAAATGTTCTCCTTCCCTCATTATCTTATGCATTACTGATAATGCTATAATGCATTCAATAGTATTTACAAACCAAATTATTAGAGACATTATAAACTAGTACAGCATGAACTTAAATATCACAACATATTACTAGATAAATTGACAGTAACAAGAAATCCCTGTGACTAGCTTTTTGGTTAAATCCCCATTATAAAAGAATTTGGATAATGTGCTAAATGTGATAAAATGTGCTATATTGACTATCCTCATTAAAACCACAAACAGCAGATCTAAAACAGCAACAGTAGTAATTGGCTGGATGGTTTCAAACAAATTAAGAGCATACCAGAAAATCCCCCTGAAAGGAAAGTAGGACTCCTGGATCCGGAATCTGGCAGGGAAACTCAATCCGTAAGAGAAAGTCAAATTGCCTTCTCTCGCTAAATGCAGTATGACAGAATTGGTGATAAATAAGTAAGCTCTGTTTTGCAAATTATCGAATGCAAAGCAAAGTACTGTGGGCATGTACCGCAGTGGTTTACATCCCACTTCACTGACTATGTTGATTACCATTTTATGAGCACAGACAAGTCCTTAGCTTGTCCACAAACCTTCTTTCCAGAATAATTCTGCTTCTCACTCCAAGATATAGCTGAGTTCCTAGTTGCTGTTCTGCATAATAGTCTCTTTTAGTAGCTCTGTACTATTTAGTTTTGCAGCTATTCAAGCAGCAGGACTTTCTAGGGATTGCTATTTCTCCCAAGGTTAAAATAAAAACCGTACCTGCATTAAGAAAAATGACAAATTTCCCCAGAAATCCTGGATGGACTCAATGTGCCAAGCAAGTGTTGCTGTATCATAACCAAATATCAAGTTAAGTAAGGAAGACCTTACATAGCTCAGCCAATTATTTTCCCACCTTACTATCCAGAATCATGTAGTTTCCCAGAATGAGTTTATAAACTGAAATATAATTTTCCAAATGGAAAATCATCCAGGCACAACATAAAATTTAGATTTTGGCCATTTGTCCAATTTTTCCTGAAAGCCTTCGGTGAAAAAATATTCATTTCTCTATTCACCTCTCTTATCTCAACATTGCATTTTTCTTGTGTTCATAAACAATGAACAGGCTAAAGAATTCTCCTCTCTTCTTTCCCATTGAAAAAAATAAAAATAATGAATAGTTACCATAGGAGAATCAGACTGCCACCTGACTAACCAAGGGCCCTCCTGAGCACACGCAACATTCTCATGCCGGTAACACAGAAAGAAATAATGTGCATTCCCCAGAACAAGTTCCCAGGAGATGGGAATGCTGCTGTTTAACCCCTTCAAAGGCAAGAATACTAGAAACATGCATGAAGCTGCCCTGCTAGCATTTGCTCCTGGGCATAATTAGTCAATTAGAAACTTTCCCTTGGGAATGACAGACAAGAAGAGAATGTCATCACTGCATAAAATAGGAATGAACAGGTCATGTCAGTGAAGTAAGGAAATAACAAACTTCCTGACCTGCCAGACAATTTTTTTTCTGCAAGATAACAGATACCGTGTAAGAAATAGATGTGCAAGGATCAACACATAATGATGCACCTGTTTTCTATCACAACTACAGAAGTTCCTTTGGGCTGGGATACAGGAATGGTTTTAGTTAATTAAAAAGAAAACCTAAGTTGCATTTCCACAGCTCTTTTACAGTTTTTGAAGTTCAGAGTACATTCCTTCCTAGGGTCACAAATCATAACGGGTTAAAATATGGAAAACTAAACACATTCCTGATAAATAGTAATTAGTGCTTGGATGCCCCATGAGCTGGTCTAACTTGTCACACCTCCAACTGCCCAAATTTTGAGCAATTCCAATTATAGTTAGACCCTATAATGGACAAATACTAATACAATGCCATTCTATTCTTTTTTTTACATATGACAGTGAACAGTTCCTGCCAAAAGAAACTTTCAAAGATCTTTTTAAGTAAAAGCAAGCAGCAAGGTCCAGCAGGCCTAATAGTTGTGTCAGTGGCAGTTAGTTAAAGAATCACTGAATTCAATACTGTCCGTTAAGGCACCTTCCTTTTCTACGTGTATCAGCCAGGAAGAACAGAACATCAGGGCTACAGTTCAGGACTAGGATGAAAATTTTTAAACAAAGGAACAAGACACATGTATTCATGACTAACAGAGGAAACCAAACTGAGCTCTTTAACATTCCTTACGTTCTTGTTGAGCTCTTCATATGTTCACTCAGGCTTTTTACTCCTACCCTACAGAAAGTTTTCCACCTCCTGTCCTGCAGAACAAGGTGCGTTGTTACTGACTTGCTAAGTTGCATTTCCCTCTGGGATTGCTGATAATTCACCCAATTTCATGCACAGGAAGGCTGACAATTGGTCTGTCATGTGGCCTGGCCGCTTTTCCTAGAAATTTTTATTGCTGTCTGCAAGGGCACTTGGTTCTCCAAGACGGGAGTTAACTCATGTAAAACTAGATGGGATTTATTTACTTCAGTTTTTGCAGCTGTAAAATATAATTTTTTTCTTTCTTGCCCTTTTCTATCACCTCTTTTTAGGACAATCAGATCTATAAATCAGATATACAGAAAGGATATTCAATAAATCTAGAGCATAGGCCTGAAGCAGGGTGGTAGTAGTGGCGGATGACTAATAGGTAAACAGGGGAAGATGCCTAAGACAACTCATTGAAATCATTGTTTTATTTAAAATCTTAAAATACTTGTTATTTTCTTTAACATAAAAAACTCAAGCAGTTGGATTAATGTACAATCTGAGTTTTTAGAAGTATCTATATGGTATGGCTCTGAAGATATGAAAATGTAAGCCGTATGTCCCATAAGGGCTCTGAACTAAAAGAAAAATAAAATGTAGCCCGCTTTAAAAATAAACAGACAAACCCACATGATATTGTAAGGTATGGCTCATTATTCTTATTTTTTAATTTTTTAAGTAACTGGTGTTGGTAGTGAGAGTTGTGTAAATAACTGATACTTAGTCAAGTATCTAAGCTTCAGAAAAAAGTTCACTTGAGATCAAAGGAAAAAAAAAACTTGAAAAGGTCACACTGAATGGAAGGTACATTTGATGCTTCTGCATACTTGTAGAAGATGAAAACAAGGAGCCCTTTTGTCCAGTAGCCCCATGCATTCACCCAGGATGCTGGATACACTCTCAGTTCACTCCTTCAGTTGAAGCAACCTGACCATTTGGCTCCTGTTGCACACACCTATTTAACATACCAGAGTATCCCATGTTGATGCTGTTTTACTTTGCATATGTAGTTCAACTTCCACTCAAGTAGGAAATAAAAACTAGGGATCCTACCTCAGAAAAGAGGTTTTATTTACCTCCGTAAAACAACGCCACAAAACTCATAACAACTCACGTTAGTGAAGAAATTTCCTTAAAACAATTTGAATATGCCAGTCTTCAATTCGCCGTGTTCTTTAACAATTCTACCCTTACAATTTACTGATGTAGGATACTGCATAAAGAACATTTGATGACGAGTTCACATACCCTAGCAAAATCTAACAGTGTTACCTCTAAACTAGCTGAATGTAGGAAAAATGCACGAGAGCTGCACCAAGGGCTAAAGGAATAAACAACAAGAGCGGTCTGCAGATCATATATTTTTCTCAAAAATAATTTATAGATGCCAGAAGGAGGGACAGCAATTTGCTAAATTAAAAGTGCCTTCTATTTGCCTTTCTCTATCCTTCTCCCTTCCCGTTTTCGTTTGCTGCCTGGTCTAGTCACTTTTTCATGCTCTTCTTTCCCACTCCCATTAAACCTATCTTTTTCTTTATATGATCTCCCCCAACCATTCCAAGAATACATCCACAAGTCCGCTAGAAGTACTTAATTAGCAACAGCATTTTCTCATTCCTGAGAAACGTCAAAACTTAACTTACTCCTGGGGTTTGACCAGAACAGAAACATCCAGAATCCAGACGAGTCTCTATTCCCCTCTTCCCTCTCCATCTTCGACCTCTCTTGCCCTCAAGCATGGGCCCTGAATTAGAAACCTCCTTCCTGGTATCACAAGAAAGAGTTACAATTGAAACAAGGAAGCACCTACACTTCAAAGATCACATTTTTATTTGACATCTCCAGTGTTGTACTTGGAGAAGCATTTATATTATTCTTAAGTCTCTTAGGTGGCGGGGATTTTCAACCCTGACCCTAGTTTCTACAAATCATACAAACACTGCACAAAACCACTGAATGAAGATCTATACTTTTATTGAGAAGTAACTTCTAGCTTTAACTACAGCAAAGAAAAGCTTAAAAATTTGAACCTTAAAAGATGAAGAAAAGAAGGCAAATAATACAGGCCCAGTACTTATTTCCAAGCTCAACCAACCTCTTCTAGAACTCATTAGGGAAAAAGTATAAAGCCATTAATATAACTTTTACAGTAATTTTCTGGATTTGTCTGCACTTTGCAACATTTATTCTTCACATTTCTTACTGTAGATTTACACATTCTTAAATGAGGTTATTGTTTAACAGTTCTCCTGGACTGTCTAGAAATGAACCAAATACCAGATTTCCCACATTTCCTATGTTACAATAGGTCTTCCATCAGTTCAGAATACACTAAATTGTTGGTATCTTAAAGAAATACCTACAAGCCCTTGAAACCAAAGGCTAGATAGCTAACGGCTTTGATCCTGACAACATGTTTTGAAATGCTTAACTTCATCACCCAGAGTAGTCCATTCTCCACAAGATTACTTACTTTACTAAAGTGAACGCATGGTTTATGTGTTCACAGAACTACGGCCTAAGTGAAGAGGAACTGCATTCTGAATATTTTGTTACCTCAGTGTTGCAGCTCTTGCAATTACTACAAGTTGCCTGATATTTGTTTTTCTTCTTCCAAATCACAAGAGCTTTAAGAGCTTGAAGAATTGAACCATAACAGCTCAAAACCCCAGACGTAAATAAGAAGAACCTATTTAAAAATTCTATGTTTTTTTAGAGACCTTCTGATTTTAAAACTGACAGAAGAGTATGCTGCAAGGACTGATCTTGTTTCTCATTTCGCACATGGATTCTGATAGCAGCTGGGGAACTTCCATGAAGTGTAGTATTTAATATTTTCCCCCAGCCCCCATTAACCCTTTAAATAAATAGAACATTAGAAAACTTTAAATAGAATTTCCTATCACAATGGGAAGTTGTGCCACTTTTTTCAATGAAAAAAAGAAAAAAAGATACAGTGCTGGAACAGGAGCAAAAGCAAGTGTGGTTTATGGTAGTATTTGTTCAAACTTTACTTCTTCAATCAAAAAAATGAAAACATACATTACCCTGTATTGCACTATTTTACACTTCTGTAATCAACTGATACAGACAAAATACTGAACCTGACTTTCTATTTCCCCCTAAATCCAATACTGTCCCCACATCATTACACTCCTACAGTTCATTGGGCACGTGGAAACACAGCTGCTCTTGAGACTACATGAAATTCAAACAGCTGTTGTAGACTTCGAGAGGTAGAATCCTCCATAAAAGAAATAAAAATATTGAGATCTTGTAAATTACCACACTCGTCAAATTAAGTATTCAATAACAAAATATGAAACATCACACACAGTTAATCAAGACTTTTTTTGTCCAGTGTTCTGTGACCAGCCAAGTCTAGAAACACGCAGCAAAAGAGTGTGAACACACTCCAGACAAACTTTTCCAAGGCCTCCTACTAGTCTTGAAACTGGGAAGAGAACTCAGATTAAACTTAATCAGAGCTATTCAAAATTTAGCTTTATGTGGGGTTTCAGTTTTACTAAGGCTGCAATTGCTGACACTCCAACAAAAATTTAAATATTGACAGGGGACTACTCAAAACAGATTTATGAAGACAGCTGATGAGATATTAGCAATGAATGACAATTTCAGAGCCTAGTTTTTGCCCATTCTGCTTTCACAATCCCAGGAAGAGTGGCACCATTTCAGCTTCTTAGGTATCAAAGGAAGAAATAGAAATGCACATTGTATTTTAGGTGGGAAAACAAGAATGGACAAAGAAAACTGATTTCTTCTCCAGGCGCTTGTTTTGCATATCAGTTTTAGCTTTTAGACAAGCTCCTCTGGAACCCAAATACAGGATACAACCAAAAGCCATAAGCCTTCCCATCGCTGTAGGTCCCTTCGGTGCTCCAGAAACAGATTTAAACTCTGGACAATTTTTTTCTTTCCCTTTCTCTCCACAGTCTCCCATG
>NW_009196534.1:0-7149 GCF_000690835.1 Fulmarus glacialis | reverse complement strand
TGCTGAATCCCCTGTATTTGAAATAGATTTAGAATCTCCCTTGTGAATTCCCCTATGATAGGAAGAAAATAAAAAGCCGTTCTATGAATCTTTAACCGAGTATTGCTATGGCAACAAACATAATACAGAACTTTTAAAGCATTTTCTAATGGGAAGTATTTATACAGACAAGTTAGTACATGGCTTTAAAACACCCAGAAATGTGTAATCAATCAGGAGGGATTACTGATGAAAAAAAGACAAAATTAATTTCAAATATAACATTAAAAGGTTTAAACTGCTACCGTTTGATCTAGTACTTAGATAGGACAATGATGATTATAGAAATGCTTGCTTGACCAGGTGATAATGGGAAGTATTTATACAGACAAGTTAGTACATGGCTTTAAAACACCCAGAAATGTGTAATCAATCAGGAGGGATTACTGATGAAAAAAAGACAAAATTAATTTCAAATATAACATTAAAAGGTTTAAACTGCTACCGTTTGATCTAGTACTTAGATAGGACAATGATGATTATAGCAATGCTTGCTTGACCAGGTGGATGAACAGGCACAGCTTTAGGCTGTAATGAATTCAAATAAAAGAGCTGTAAAATAGCACTTCCTTCTCTGGTTTGATCTTCCATAGGGTTTACAATTATACTTTAGCGCAACCTTCAGTGGCACAGAAACTCCTTGTTAACTTTCTTAACTGACAGATTAAGATTAAAAACAACAACAGTTTTCCAGGAAAAGCAATGGGCTGTGACTCAGAAGATACGAGTTCTATCTATAACTTTGGGTCAAGACCTACACAATTTGGTCAAATCACAATTGTTTCAGTTTCCCATCTATATAATGAGATAATATTAGCTATCCCCTAATTCTTGGTCCAACTTTCCTTTTTATTAGGTCACGAACTTTTCCAGGCAAGAACTGTTTCTATGACATGGTTGTAGAGGGACACTACACAGATTTCGGTTGGGATTTCTGACTATTATAATCAGCAGGTTTCAAACTGTGTATCACAGTTAAAAGACTGATAGTAAACCAAAGTGTTGACTGTGGTCCTAATGATCCAAAAGAGTCTGTGGCTGCAATAATACAGTATCTAAACATTATTTGGAAGTGGAATTGAAAAGAAAAAGTCACAACACATATAATCACAATTGGTTTTGATCAATAAACTTCATCTGTGTTACAGTGACCACCTGTCTGCAAACTGCTCATAATAGGGAGAGCTGAAAAGCAGTCTGTGCTATTACCATTTTTTTCTATTCTCCCCCTCCTTCCCTTTCTATTTTCAGAAGAGCCGAGTCTAAAAATAAGGTGATCGGCACATAGCACAGCACTGCTTAAATGGGATTTTGTTTAGAGAGCCCCTGCCTCAGCAAAAAGGTTCAGAGAAACTCCTGATTACAGTTTCCACAACTGGCTTCATAGATCACCTGTTTTTTACTACATATTGTATATATTACTACATACATTACTGTTTCTGATTCAACTATGTAATTATTTTTAGAAGACACAAAAGTTGATCTCTTCTATTATTCTTTCAACACTAATTCTAACATTCCAAAGGACATTTCAAATACTTCAATAAAGCCAGATACCAATATCTACGTGTGATCAAATGAACTCCATGTCCCTTCTCCAACCTAGCAAGGCAATTCCAATACTACTGCACCTATCAGCAGGATGAAGGGAATGCAGTCCTTTGAAGAATGCAAAGTACAGAGACTCTAAGTTCAATTAGCAGTATATGGAGGATAGGACTTTATCAATGCATCCAATTACCTTGCTGTAGCACCCTTTAATAATCTAGTCTAGAATTCACGCCAAGAACCAAAGAACAGTATCTGCTACAGCAAACCACTGTACAATCAGCATGTATTTTCTTGAACTACCAAATTAATTACATTTCCATCACTAATCTAACCAAGATGAAAACTAAAACATGCCCAATGCTTTAATTGCAGCAAGTCTATAATTCATTCTGCCCCAAATTGGCCGCACTGGGCACTTGCTCTGTTGCGCTTATCTGACAACACTGCTTGTTATGGTGGTCATTGATAAAGTCTTCCCTTTCACAACTAATACAGCAAGCATTGGTTAAAACAGCACCACTTTTAAATGGCACAAATAATAGCTGTAAAAAAGTTGCAGTAGGGAAAATTTTCCAGACTCCAGAAATCTGCTTTTAAAATAAAATAATTCTCTTCTATTATAACAGATGCTGAGAAATGGAATTTTTTAAAAGCCCGTTTACATAGGACACACGCAAATACATTTTTTTTTTTTTTTACTTCCTCTGCAGCTGCAGCTAAGAAACTATTCCCAGATCTTTGCTGAGATAGTTGGTGATTATCACATGCAAATAAAAGAAACAAACATAAACACACTGTATGCCACATTAAGTTCTATTCCTGATAAAACCTTTGGGGGACAGAAACACAGTCGAATGAATGAGGAAAAGACACAATCTGAACTGAAGAAAGTGGGAAAAGTTATTTTACACTGTTGAAAAAAGCATTACAAATGAAGCCCAGGAAGGACAGTGCCAGTCACACATTACTGCCACTGTTCATGGTTCTCTTGTCAATTCTACACAATCAACATTCTACACAATCAATATTCTACACAATCAATATTCTACACAATCAATATTCTACACAATCAACATGTAGAATTCCGGCTTTCAGCATCTCATCACTTTTAGTATAAATGTCCACGTTTTATAATTTTATGCAAGTCTGATTCTAAATTTCTATTTTGACCTCACTGTATGAAGAGAAAGAATATTCTGTTTTTTTAATCTAAAAACAAAACCAACCTCCAGTTTAAGAACACACAATTGCCTTGATGAAGCAGTGTTATGTTCAGCACTTGAAAAGAATGAAATAAACACAAATTAAAAATAATAATAACAAAAGAAAGTCCCAAACTTCTTCCACCTCCTCAAAAGCACAACCTTCCAAGGGTTAATGTGACAAACTTCAATGTATGAGATGCAAATACTGAATAGTGGGGATTTTTTCAAAACTGGCCTTTTTAGAATAAAAATAAAACAATTTCTTCAAATCCTCTCCTCCTTCCTGCTCACATATAGATACTGTCCTTAATATCACCATGAAAACCTAGTTTAGAATTACTGCAGAAGAAAAAGCCCGTCCTGAAAAAAAAGGCGTAACTTAATAAAAAACACATATGCAGCATTTGCAAAAAGGAGCCTGTGCAGTTCTTCCCCCCTACTTCCATATGGGAGGCCTTCAGTCCCAGAGCAATCAGGTATTGTGTGGGCTGCAAATCATACTTCTGTAAATATATCAAACATTATTTTGTTTCTCTTTATGCCTCAAAGAATCTCTCGTGCTCATGTTGTTTATTTTTAAAGCATGTGCCTGCATTTATATAAAGTACATGAAGAAGATAGTTACTCGATAGGTACATTTACTTTGCAGTAATTTTTACTTTGCATCTTCCATCTAGCCTTTCACTACCCATTTTTATCCTGGGTAGTTGATGAGGAAAGGTCAGTGAGCATGGGAGCAAATTTGGTATTCTAGGCTGAGGACCACATTAAAAACAAAATTGACAGCTGCAAGAAGATAAAAGGTAACTCGTTTTCACTTGGTTAACTTCTGTGGACAAGAGCTGGTACAGAGTACAGAAGAAACACTAACTTTCCTCAGTATTTGTCAGACAGGCATCCAAGAATCAGTGCTAGCAGTAAACAGATGCAAGTCAGTAAGACTGGTTTATCTACTGGGGACATTCAGAAAAATTAATCCATGTTAACTACACATGTGGAATTCAAGTAGATTAGCTAGACTACATTTAGAGGCTGTGTGAACACCCTTGCTCAGAATCAAGAGAGCTCTACTCGGTTTGATGTAATTCAGTTGGGAAGAGAAAGTATCCACATAAAAGATTTAATCAAGCTAAACTAACTCCTTTAAAATTGGCATGTTTAATAATACAGCTCAGTTTTCTAGTGTCTCCATGTAATCCTTGACTTCACATACAAAATTCTTGAAGAAGCCTCGGCTCAAGGGGATACTTTTTTTAAAATTCATGTGCTAGACTTCTAATTTATGGCCCCCGGAATAAAACCCAGTAAGGAATCAAGCATTCTCACTCATTGCTTGGAAATTAAAACAAATTGCAGTCCGCTATATGAAGCCTCTCAGGTGAGTATCTAATTGTGAGGGAGAGAGAGATTTGATGCTTATAAGCTAATTGCCTAACCTTTACTGGTAACTGCTTTAGGACATGGAATTGGAACTCATGGAATGGGAGTACAATTCACATCCAGCCACTGTGCTTAGCTAAAGAACATCTGCAAGATTTGCACCTCCAGAAGAAAAAAAAAAAACTGCACCAAAAAAATCTCCATGTGGGTTGCAACAGCCCTTAACTGTCCTGCAAACAGATGCAACATGCTTGTAGCAAAGTGACTGATGTGCATTGGGTACACGCACATTCAGGTTTTAGTGGCCAAGTACACAAGAAGCAGGACCCCTGGACTAGTCAGTGCCATCACTTTTGAAACCCACAGGCTACACTCCGTTAGTTCCTACACTAGCTAAGTTAAATCTAGTTTTTGTTTAATCGCAGAAGCTGCGATCGGACCTCCTAGCTGTAGCTCATATCTGCCATGGCTTTGTATAACTTCACACATGCAATTAACTTTATGTGTTTCAGATTCTTTAAGGCTCTGCCCAGCAACTTCCATATGCAGCCAGAAGAGCCAAATTATGTTCTCACATGTTGGCTTGGATGTGAAAGACTGGAAAACATGAACATTCTTAAATTTTATCTGTCTATATATGTATGTGTGCTTGCAAGCATATGCACGTAATTAAAGGCATGGCATCACAGTGGCACCTTCACTTTTATCTTTTTTTCTCCCAGAGAGATTTCAAGCCTCACAATATGGAGTCTAGATGACAAATGAACCCTGTAATTCTCTCAAATATAACTATGGCTTCAAGACTCATATATGATGCCAATTACTGGAGGGGAGGGCAAAGAAGCGGGTTTAATCAAATTTGCCTCCCAACAACTTTGATTGTTCTTCCTCCATGTTAATACAAAGGACAGGGAAATTCTTTCAACTATACTTTATTTTCAACTACCAGAATGACAGTTACCTATTTGATTGTTAATTATCCTCTTTCATTATTTTAAAGAACTAATAATTTAGTGATTTATCCTGTTTTTAATTAGATTCAGTAGTTAAAAAAAATCTCATCCATGAAACACTGCACTTTTCTTTTAAGCTTGAACAGGGGGAATTTTCAAAGGCATAGACATAAATCAGGAATTCAATTCCTACTGAAAGTCACTGGGAATTAATCTCCTGTCTGGGGCTTGTATCTTTATATAATTTCAGTGAAGATTTTTAAGCAAGAACCTAAAACAACATTAGTCTGAGCACTAATCTAGTTCAGACAGCATTAGTCTAGGCACTAAGGGTCATATTTGGATCACTGACTGCACTTAGTGACTTAGTTGTCACTACTGCTACAGCATCTCTCTTGAAGAGAAGAGCTAGGGTTCAGGCACTCACTATCCAGTGCTGTCAGGGCATGGCTTAAGCAATCAGTGAGAGAAGCAAACACATCTCAGTTTAAACACAGATATTTTACTAGGGCAGGCCTTCCACACATGGCAAAGAACTGCAGGCTTCTGGAACTGATTGAGAAAATCTTTGTTGCACAAGGAGACACATTTGAATTTGACTTGTTTAAGGTATGCACATACCAACATTCTTCCAAAAGAATCCTTCCCACCTAAACCTGGTTTTGGAGCTTCTGTTAAGAGATACCTGTTGTAACTTTTGAGCATTACATAAAATGTAGGCTGAAAACTCGCCCAAAACCTAAACAGTCCTAGTAACATTTTCCTATCAACATTTTACTAAAAATGTGGCATTTACATACATCCCCAAAAGGGCTCACATTATTAAGGGTGTATCACTCAGATCCTATGCACAACAGCTGTCCTTCTTCAAAAATTCACCTGTGGCTGAGAAAAGACAGTTAAATTTATCTGTCCTTTTCCTGTTGCACTGAGTGCAGACCTTCAGAGTATTATCAGAGTAAGAACAAATTCCTCCCCCCTCCCCAGCTGCTCCCAGCTCTTCTGTAATGAAGGCACACTTTTGGAGGGGAGAAGGGAAAAGGTCATTGGGCAACTTGGACTCATTGACAAAGAATTAATAGTAGTATTCATTTGGAATAAATCACTATCAAAAGAAAATTCTGAAGCAAACTAACATGTTGATACTGCCTTTACAAACAGGACAGTAAACTCAAGTGAACTGTCTGTTACATAAAACAGAATACAATGTATCTAAAACCTCCTGTTTACAATAGGATAAGGAATAGTAATAGAACAGAGTAGGCAAAAACACAACATATGGCCATTTATGAAGGCACATGTGTAGTCCAAGGTATAGGACGACCATTTTGCCAGGCACCTTTCCAAATCCTGAGAGTCAGGTAGAATTACAGACTAGATTTTCCTCCTCTAGAAATCAGTGAAGTAGGTCAAAATGAGGCAATCTACTTGCTGACTACTATGGCTAATCATATGACTAAATGATAAAACTCACAAAGATGTAACGGAGCCGTCACAGGTCAGGAAAACAAATGTTTCTTTGTTTTTGACACCTATGGCAGGTAAAATGATATACTAATGTAATTCCTAACCATTTCTGGCTGTACCGGTCAGAGTTAAGTTTTATCACTGAAAACACTCTGATGCCCTCCTGCAGCAAGGAATAAACACAAAATCTTCAAATTAATGAAAAAAATTGCAATATGTGACTGTCTGATCATCTGCAGACAATCATATTTGATAGGTATATATGGTAAGAAAATCTGTTTTGTGAGACAATTCCTTGGTGTTATATACTATTTATATAAATAATTTCCCCTGGAAGAAGTTGTGGTAAACAGCTTCTACAGCACATGCACACTGCAGCTACGTACATATGCATAGGACGAAGCACAGATAAGGTTGCCAGCTTCAAAGAAGAGAGGGCAGAAATGGAAGCTTACTCACAAGTCATACATACTGGAGGTGTGAGGTAGGAGGGAAGAATAACAGCTCATCCTGAAAACAAGGATCACCGCACATTCCCAAAATGAATTTGACAC
>NW_009196533.1:383-636 GCF_000690835.1 Fulmarus glacialis | reverse complement strand
TTGCTGGGGACCGGCAGCTCCCCGTCATTTTGGGGACATATGGGGACAGTTTAACCCCTTGGGGGCTGTGTCGGATCGTTCTCCCCGGGTGGGGGCAACGGCACGGCATGGCCCCCAGGGTCGGGATGTCCCTCCCGGCGATGCCCAGATCCACAAGTCCTTCTGCCCTCCGTGGGGTCTCTTTGGTGGTGACGGTGACAAGCCGATGTCCCAACCGGCACGGCCGCCCGGATCGGGAGGGCGCTTTGTGGGG
>NW_009196533.1:0-207 GCF_000690835.1 Fulmarus glacialis | reverse complement strand
CATCCCTGGAGGTCCCGGCTCAGTGCCACCACCAAACCCCTCGCTTCCCCGGGAATATCCTCGGAGTCACCCAAAGGGAGAGGCCCCTCGGGGTCCCAGCCCCAAGCCCGGTGCCCCGAGCCCTGGGGCTGTGGGGCGTCCTGGCCCTCGTTGCTCCGGGTTATCCCGGTTTTGCCAGGGTGCCGCTGAATCCCATCTCTTTGGTGG
>NW_009196532.1:5081-28050 GCF_000690835.1 Fulmarus glacialis | reverse complement strand
AATAAAATAAAATAAAATAAAATAATAAATAAAATAAAATAAAATAAAACTGATCTGGTGTTCAAAAGTAGCTCAGGACAAAGCAGTCATGTGGGCAGATTTGCAAGTAAATCAAGGCTATTTTTATTTTTAAATATGAAGAGGAAGTGCAGGAGGGCTATTACTTTTAGCAGACATTACCGTATCTTTTTTCCTGTGTATCTGTATTTTTAACTAAAAAAATCACGAATAAACTATATATAGGTGTTGTCTTCAATTGATAGCTTTCTAAAATGAGAGTTGCATACTCCTCAGTTTGTAATTTAAGATGGCATGTAAGAATAATTAAATAGGAAATTGAATTTCTATCACACACAGTACTATGCGAGACTGACGCACTAGGATACATCCATTCACATTAATAGTTTCTGAGAGTTTAGTGCCAAAAGCAACACTAACCTGATCCCCTGCGTATCATTTCCCTTACATGCATTTTGCTCAGTGACAACATGGATGTGTGTTTGTTTAAAGCCTAACTTTCAGCTATTCCGTAGGGTGGGGAATCTAGCAGGCTAGATGTGTCAAACTTACTTAAAAAGCAAATTTTAAACGTGCTTGAAAATCATTGCTTCCAAAACCAGGATATTCTTCTCCATATTAAATGAGGAATAGGACTCCAGAATTGTAAATATTTGTATTTTCCTTTACATGCAACATGTCAATTACAATAAAACCGAACCAGTAGAAATGCTAGTAATAAAAATGCTTGAATAGACATTATACCTCTCCACAGCTGGAAAATTGATTATAGTTCATCTACTGGTGTTACTTTCTCCATCTTAATCTTGTGTACAAAAATGTTTTTAAATGTTCAATTAAATTACAAACGTTCTTAATGAGTTGCTAGTAAGACAGATTTCCAGCTCACCTTTAGCCTGCAACGGGTCTATCTTTTTTACTGTAGGTACTGCTTTAGGTACATCTTCATTGTGTTTCTGCTCTTCCAAGTCAGCCTGCTTGAACTCGGTTTGCTTCACAGCTGGCAGTTGAATATTAACCTATAAAGTTATATTACACAGATAAGCATTGATCTATATAACTACTCCTGGATTTGGAAAGGGAAGCGGAAGTTCAATAAGAATTCAGTAGGGGAAAAAAAGTCCTAACACACTTGGAAATATTTGGACTGAAATTTTTATTGGCAATGGAAGTACCATACAATCTTGAATATGCAGTGATGTTTCTACGTAACTGCAACACATGGGGAGAATTTAACACACCTTCTTTAATCTAACTGCAGCGAACCGTGAGGTTACTGTTCTTGGTTAGTGTTGCACAGGAAGCACTACCTTATTCTCTGAGGGTCACAGAACTGTAACACCACACATTTCTCCACTGTTGCCCTGCTACCGTGTCAGAGTCAGCAGAGCAAAAAAAAACAGATGGCATTAACTACTGTTAGTAATCTACAGGGACAGGTAAACTGAGTTTGGGCATAATAAGACTTCAATTAAGCAAGCCTGTACAGAACTGGTCTAAAACTATGTTTAATGCAGGATTAAAAGAAGAAAAACATAAATCAACCAACTAGACAACAGTATCTGTTTAACATGATGGAGCTTACTCACTCTTACGAAAGCTTGAGAAGCAAGTATTACCACAGAATATTTGGTTATTGCCAGAACTCCTCCATCTTCCTTCAGTCGTTAAAACAAAAATGCTGTATTTAAAAATGCTCCTGTTTTATAAATAATTCAGCCTCTTGAGGTCACGCTCTACAGTAGAAATCATCGGAAACTGAACATAAGATCATTTTTCACTTTATGCTGGGCATGAATTCTTCTGTAAAAATACTGAGCCTGCACTTGATAGCAAGAAATTACCTCTTAATTAAACATGCAAAAGCCCTTAACTTATATTATCTTAAATTTCTAGCTCAGTAATTTTTACTGACGGTGTCAAATAAATTAAAAGCGTGTATGCTGAAAAGATTTTTTAAGTTGAAGTGGTTGGATAAAAAGATAATAATTGGAACATGTTGTATATTCCTCAACCAAGAAGTATACATCATTCCTTAAAACAAAGAGCTGTAAGAAAAGCTTTATATTTATTAACCAACAAACGCTCCATTTTCTTTCTCTGTTTTATTTTAACTCTGGCCTTTCCATTACATAAGCATGTACATCTTACAAACAGGAATTATTCCAGCTAAAAACACTGGCTAAAAACATACATAAATTTCCTCAGGGTCACCTTGCACTAATGATAAATAACTCAGCTTTTGTACAAGCAAAGAGTTGTAATCCTTGAGCAAACAGCTGAGAAGGTTACAGCTGGACGTAAGAAACACTGTCACAGATACTAGAGAACACAAGCAGACAAAATTTATTCAGGCTGTAGCTGTATTAGTGGTTATTTCATCTGGGACCATTCCATCTATAGATAAAAAGGAGAACAGATAACCTGCCCTGCCTAACCTGCTGCCTGCTTTGAGATTATATTTGCGTCTGCTTTGAGTAAAGATTGCCTCCAGCTATGAAGTTTGTGGCAGGAGTCTGAAACTGTCCTGCAGAGGGGCTTCAGCCAAACTCCTCAGGTTCCTTCTGGGATGGTTTCTCCTTCATACTGGAAATGGTAAAAAAACCACCAAACTCCAAAACAAACAAAAAAAAGCAAGCACCTGGTACAAGTAATGTAATTGAAAATCTGCTGCAAAGCAACACTAGAAATTAAATTGACCACCTCTCTAGAAAGGTCTTCCCCATGTCAACTTTCCAAATAGTTAGAATCTTACATCTTGACATTAAACAAGATACATTTGTTTGACAAACAAATGTATCATCTCCAAATGATGGGCTTTTGATTTACTTATTACTATGTATTTACTATTACTATTACTACTTTTTATTTACTTATTTGACACTGTTGATAAAAATTATTGACAACAAAAGCTTTCACTTTTTTTTTTTAAAGGGATAGCTGGCTAGCATTTCCTGTCTCTAATGCTCCATTCATCTTGCAGCTCTCATACAACGCAGGTTCCCAGCATAAAAGGTCACAAACTTCGTCAGTTCTCTCTCCCACCATTTTACATAAAGGACTGGGCACAGACTGGAACCATTACCCGAACACCTAGGGGTCTCTGGGCAGATGTTTCAGACATTTTCTCCCATCCATTTCCAGCTATTTGCAAAACCCAGCTTCAACCCTCGTTCTTTACCCTTTCCACTGCTGAAGTCACCAAATTGTTTCTGCTAGTAGCCTTTTCCTAGCCAAAGAGAAAAGGGCATATACCACCAAACCCCCACTGCCTTTGCAATGAGAGTTGGCCACCCAGGTATGGGGGAAAGGCCCCGTCGCAACGACGTGTAAAAAATGTAACTTCTGTAACTGATGCTCATAGGCCTGAAGAAAGGGCTACTTCGGTACATGGAAATGCAATTAGTTCCCTTCTCGCCTAGGAGCTTCATTGCATGTTTCCAGGGCCACCTGTATCAAGCTTAACTAATCGAGTCTGTGCTGGTTTTGGCTGGGATACAGTTAATTTTCTTCACAGTAGCCCGTATAGGGCTACGTTTTGGATTTGTGCTGAAAACAGTGTTGATAACACAGGGATGTTTTCGTTACTGCTGAGCAGTGCTTACACAGCGTCAAGGCCTTTTCTGCTTCTCACACCACCCCACCAGCGAGCAGGCTGGGGTGCACAAGGAGTTGGGAGGGGACACAGCTGGGACAGCTGACCCCAACTGACCAAAGGGGTATTCCATACCATATGACGTCATGCTCAGCATATAAAGCTGGGGGAAGAAGAAGGAAGGGGGGGACATTCGGAGTGATGGCGTTTGTGTTCCCAAGTAACCGTTAGGCGTGATGGAGCCCTGCTTTCCTGGAGATGGCTGAACACCTGCCTGCCGATGGGAAGTAGTGAATGAATTTCTTGTTTTGCTCTCCTTGTGTGCGCGGCTTTTGCTTTGCCTATTAAACTGTCTTTATCTCGGCCCACGAGTTTTCTCACTTTTACACCTCTGATTCTCCCCACCATCCCACTGTGAGGGGAGAGAGCGAGCAGCTGTGTGGTGCTTAGTTGCCAGCTGGGGTTAAACCACGACGAAGTCCTATCCCTGACCAAATCCTGCTTCACCGAAGAAGCATCAATAATTCACAGGCCAGGACAACAGGATGATCTGAAATTTCTTTTTCTCAGGATTTCCTCCTGCCCTCTGTACCCCAGGAAGAAAGAGTCAGCTGGCACACAGCCACCCTATGCAGCAAGCTTGCCCTATCCTAGTGAGCCTTCTCGTGTCACATACAGCAACGCCTTTCGTGGTTCTTTGACTTGATCTTCCGCTCATTCCCACTGTAAAAGGCTGAAATTAGGATTTCTGTGAAAATTCATATCTGATGGACCTCAAAGACCCTTGGTCTACAATATCCTAATTCTGGGCTTGCTGCTACTCTGAAGTGATTCACAATTTATCCTCAACACGCATCATCAACACACAAAGCAACTAAGTCCTTTAACAAAGTCAAAAGGAGGTGTGAACCAAAACTAGCAGTCTAAATATTCTTTAATGGGCTCTACACCACTTCCAGCATCACCTCTCAAATTCTGCCCATCTCAGAAACACAATGATTTGGAGTCTCCTGCAGGACTTCTGCCTTGTTTTATCCTTGGAATCACTCCATTTCCCATAGACCAGAAACATTCAACAAATGTGAAGGAAAGCAGTGCAAAACTTAACGAGATGGGCTAATGTTAGTGGAAGATAGCAGAAAGGTGGAAAACCCCTTAAGAATTACACAGAAAAAGATTTTTAAGAAATTACCCAAGCCATACCTGGCTATTTTTTTTTGAATCTTCTGAGAAGTCTTTGTTTTCTTTGATTTGTAGTACATCACTTCCCTTTTTTGTAAGCTCATCTATCCTTTCTTCACACTGTTCTTTTAATTCTTTCATCTGGTTGATGCACTGTGACCTGGAGAAAACATGAACAAGCAAGCAATTGTTAACTTTCACCCACACTCTTTTAAAATGTTCTTTTGTAAAATGATTTATTGCTTTTTTTTTCCCATTTTATTATTTTCTTAGTTCTATTATCTCTGCTTACATTTGAGAAGTCAGTAGGAAAAAATGGGGTGTTAACTTAAGTCCTAAGGACAAAGTCATGGTGCAGGCAGTCCAAGTTCTACTGGAAGAAATTAATTTAAACTGCTTTTGTTAGACCAGCTCAACAAGCTACATGAGTTTTCTTGTCTTTCGCTAACCACTCAATTTCAGTTAAGTCAAAATCAGTTTTGTTCCCTGAAGCATTTCTAGTACAATAGCAGAAATGCATATTTGGATTTTAGCTAGCAAAAGGCAACAGCAAGGTACTAGTTGAAATAAAGAACAGGTGTAAGCTACTGCTAGCAAACTGAATACCTTTTCTCAGTATTTCACCAAAGTGCAGTGCTGCAAGACATAACAAAACATATGTTACAGAAATGGAGTTAATCAGTAGCTATTATAAGTTCCAAAAGGAATATTTCCTAAAGATGCAAGTGTTGTATATCTTTTATATACTTTTAATAGCTACACAGTGTCATTAGTGCCTTAACCTTCATGACACCAGGGGTAGCCTGCTTTTCCCCTCACAGCTCCGTAACCTCTAGGTAAGCCCTAGGCTGTTGCAGCAGCGTTTTCCCCTTTTGTGGCTGTGTTGAAGATCCTATGCAAACCCCAGGAGTCTTGTCAAGCTGGGTTTCTCACGGGAAGTGACTGCCATCAGGGCAAGATCACCCTTTCTCCCCCACTCTCTTCATAACCTGTTTCGTAACTTTTGGTTTATATTAGAGGAAGAACAAGACCTAGTGAATAACAAGGCAGATAAGCATTACCCCGTAACACACGTGCAGAAGGTTTAGAAACCAGTCACAATATAACCCCAAGTGTGCTTTGATCCCATCGTGAACAGGAACAAGCAATAGTGGGTTTGAGTGGATCCTGATGAGAAGCGCACCATGTTAGAGGAAAATGCAGTGAAAAACCGTCATCGTCGTCAGCACCCACTGCACTGGAGAGCGTGCCCAAGGAAGAGGCTTGGCTGGGGACTACATGGCTTCTCTTCCCTGCTGGCCCCAGCGGCAACTGAGTTTGTTGGGTTTTTTAAAATCTTTTTTCCATTCTCTCTCTCGCCTTTGTTTTCTTCCACTCTAAGGTAACTTTGAGTTCAATGTATACCATCAGCTACAGATCCTACAAACACATCTTTCTGCATGCAAAAACTCTCTCAGCATCCTGTGGGCAACAACACGGACAACATATTGCAAATTTTACCTCCCCTTCACTAAGACAGAAGGGAGATGAATTTCCGAGCCTGGCTCTGGCAGAGTGTTAATACCCCTGGTGTAACAGCAGCTGGTTCAGATGGGCATGTTCCAGTTTCTCAAGCTGCAAATAAGCTACTACCTAATCCAGAGGAATTCTCAGGGCACGTGCCCTCTATGACAGCAAATCACTCATTTATATTGCACTTTCACCCTTCTCCACACCCCCCCCCTTCAAAAACAAAAAATCTGTTCTGTAGTTCATACCCAGAAAGGAAGAGGAGTGATAGACAGGTATGCTATGATCTGGCAAATTAACTACCTTATGAGCTGACAAATTAATTATCTTTATTAACATTTCTTCTTGACTAGGCATTATTCTAAAGTCTGATTTTGCTAATGCTAATACATGGAAAAGTCATCAAAATAAGCAGTGCTTCGTAAGTCAGTGAACATCAGAGACAATAAAACAACGTAGGCTTGAGTTATGCACACATTCAGTTATTTCTAGGAAATAAACGGACATCAGAATTGCAACCTGCACCTCAGTTTACAAGCTTGAGAAAGATGCAGTATACAGACAACCTGAAGTTGGAGATACAGAAACCTTTTGTAAATGCTCTTTCATCCCACACTGCACATGAAAATAAAGTTCACTTAACATCTGTGACAAATCCTTATCATTTTAATTTATTATCTGTGAAGGAATCACTTCTTGGAAAAGGGATTTCTGGAGATTTGAATACTCTACTTATGCATACAACAACTTCTGAAGCACAAGAACACACTAGTTTCTCCACCTCATCCCATCGACATGACATACTTCAAATGTGCAAAACCTGTGCTCTTAAATTCAGTTTCTGTAGCATGTTTTCTCTCTCACAAGATTAGAGTTAGTTTCTGTGACAAAGAGCTCACCTGCACACACACAAATAAGCCCAACTAATACCCTCCCCAGCTGCTCCCAGGCCCATCACAGGAGCCATCAGCCCATCCAAGGCCCACCTCCATGAGTCCAAAGGAGCAGAGAGGAACAAGCGCAACGGGGAGCCTAAATTACAGACTCGGAAGAAGGGACACCTTGTCCAGACAACCCCACAGCCCCAGGACTGTTTCAGGTCAGCCTCAGCCCTCGTGTCCAGGAGTGAAACCCATCAAGATGAGTCAACAGGACCAAGGCATTTCCGGCCCAGGGTGGGGGACACATTATGGGATGTGGGTGTAGAACATGTCAGGACTGCACAAGCCTTATTATGGGACCAAAAGCAGGGAAAGCGATGGATCTCTGGTAGGAACAAGCGTGAGAAAAGAGAGAGATAAGGGGATAAACAAAATCTGTCGCATGTAAACACATTGCTGGTCGGTGCGCTTGTCTGGCCTTGCCCTGCACTTGATCAGCAGTCTGTCCCATTTCTTATTAAATGCCTTTTTAACTCTTTCATGGGTAAGGGACTCTCTATTCAAGTGTGTGTATGTGTGTGTACAGGCGTGTGAGTGCAGCAGCTGGAGTCAGGCCAGGGTGGGAAGGCTGCATGTGGGTGGTGCAGGGACTGGTGCGAGCCAGTACTTACGTACATGAGCACGTTTTGCACTAGAGACCTCCACCCTCAGGGGAGCGGGATGAGGCTACTGGTGTTGTTCGTGCTCATGTGAGTGCTTCATGTGTCCATATTAACCTGGCCTGCATACCTGGCCACGCAGAATCACAGAATCATAGAATCATTACGGTTGGAAAAGACCTCTAAAATCATCGAGACCAACCATCAACCCAACACTACCATGCCCACTAAACCATGTCCCTAAGCGCCTCATCTACACTTCTTTTAAATACTTCCAGGGATGGTGACTCCACCACTTCCCTGGGCAGCCTGTTCCAAGGCCTGACCACTCTTTCAGTAAAGAAATTTTTCCTAATGTCCAATCTAAACCTCCCTTGGCGCAACTTGAGGCCATTTCCTCTCGTCCTATCGCTTGTTACTTGGGAGAAGAGACCAACCCCCACCTCGCTACAATCTCCTTTCAGGTAGCTGTAGAGCACGGTGAGGTCTCCTCTCAGCCTCCTCTTCTCCAGGCTAAATGTACCGGCGTGCTCTGCGTGCACAGGAATGCATATGCAGCCTCTCCCCTCCCGGGCTGCTGGATTTGCTGCCCCCACCCCCACCGTGAAAAACAGAGCACCTTTGTCCTCCAGGAGCATATGTCATCAGCTCCTTTCATCCCTGCCGAAAAAGATTACTCGTGCACTCACACCCTTACACTTGTCAGGGCTGCAAATACCAAACTAATTACCAGACTTTTTACAAGTAGCAGAATTTCCAAAAAAGTGGCTACGTAACAAACAAAGCTCCTAAGAATCAAAATGCATCTGAATATTGAAATATCTTCAAAGGATCAGTCCAGAGGCTTCCGTTTCTCTCTGGCTGCTGCAGGGGAGAAGGGTCAGTGCTGCCAGCCAGCCTTTGCTGAACAAGCTCTAACGCAAGCAGATAGCACTGGGCGCAGCGTGCACCAAGGGTATCTCGGTAAGTCGACTGGTGAGGAACTTGCACTCTTTCTGCACACAATACCAGTAAGCTCACATAACTCCTGCTGACTTCTGTATGAAAAAAGCTAAGCTTGCTCAAAAAAAACAAAAAAAAAAGCTAAAATGAAACTTCAGGACTTGGGCTTGAGAAAAAACTATGATTTTTGTGCCTTCTAAGTTAATAAATTTTGTTCTTATGCATTCCACACGCACAACCGATTTTATCACTGTCTTCTACAGCGCAATATCCAATTGCTTAAAGAGCGTTTTACAACGTGTGCAGTTAAAAAAAGGCATTTGACTTCCATCAGCTTTTTATAACATTTTCAATTATACAATAATATTCTCTCTTCATTTTTCCACTGGGCAAAGTGTACTTGATACATAAGGTGCGAAACCTTCATCCACACAACTCCAAGTCAAAGGAAGAAACACTGGCATAGCACAAAAGCAGGTCTAATGCCTCCACCTGCCAAGGCCTACTAAAGATGAACAGAGAGGCAACATGTTGGTTTACTCCTAACATTGAGGGGAGGAAGAACAACAGATTAAAAGTAACATTTTGAGTCTTTCTAATACTTGTTTTTCTAGGCCCATAATCACGTTGGAAAAAGGTTGTTTGTAAGCATTTAAAATGACAGTATTAAGTAAGCATTTAGTAACAGCAAAGAGGACTGTATGTAACCAAGTACAGTCAGATGTATGTTTCTACCAGAACGACCAGAACTACCAACTACCAGAACACAAAGTTAGTAATGTAACTTATTACAACAGTAAAATATTAATGTTCCAACATCCCCCCCTAAAGGTACACAACAAGCAACATTTAAAAAATACGTTTATATATGTCCATGCTAGAATTGTGTGAATGCTACAGGGTATAAAGCATTCCATGAAAATTTGAGTGCAAAGTTTGTTTTTCTCACTTGCATAGCTACAAAAAAATCCAGAAATAGAAAATGAACACCTAAATGTTAGTCAGCAAAGCTAGTGAAGAAAGCGTAGCTCCTTGACCGAGATAACTGCTTTTATGGACTCCAGTGGAGAGACTGCAGGAAACAGTGCACCTGCCTCAGGACCAACTGGAAGCAGACCAGCTCGCTGAGTCTCTATTCAGCTAGCACATGGCTGAATTATCATGCCTGTCTCTACATCTACCCTGACACAAGCAAACCCATCTTCACCACTGTAACTTGTTTAGCTCTTCACCTTGAGCCAGCCTTGACTCTGGAGCTGTACCCTCCAGATCCAATCTTCTTCTGTTAAACAAAGAGGGATTCTTTACAATACACTCTGATGAGCAGGGATGCTCTGTCGGTGATTTCCTCAACAGACCTGTACTTGAAAACATTTCACCAGGCATGGACAATAAACCCGAGTTTTCAGAAACCAGACTCACTACATTGCCTTGTATCACTTCCCTCTACATGTATATCAACCCAGTGCTTCAAGGATGTACCTCTCATGTACAGCATGACTGTACAGCACATACATACGCCTACAGATCGATTTATTCTTGCTGATCTCAGCCTTACAAGATGCTGGCAAACAGATACTCTAACTAGCAAAGAACTATCAACAGAGGTCCAGGAGTCCCAGCTCTGTCATTTAACTAAACAGCAAAGAGATGGTGCTTAACAACTGCGGTACACAACAAACTTGGAGGGAAAAAGTACCTTAACAGACAGATAAGTGCAATGTGGCTTAATAAAAGGTTGGTACAAACTTAAGTCTCCAACTTCCTTCTACTTTTCTGTTAGAAGTCCTAAATTACTAGAACTGCACTAATACAATCCATCTGGGTCATCATTATTAAATGAGTAATAATGCCCTAAAAAAAAGAGCACACAACCAACTGGTCATCAGTAAGTATCCCAAAAGCACTAATACTAATCCTCAATTCTTAAGCAGGGGAATAAAAAGGAAAAAAAGGTATTTCAAGTTTGGCCTGCAGAATTCAAGTTCGTTGACTGAGCTTTTAGTCATAATTCCTACAAAGTCTGGCTGAACAGTGGCTGCTGGAAAAATACATATCACTACAGCAATTATATTCTTGATGGAAAATCATCATGAGAACATGCAAACAGCAGATTCTGTTGGTTCTCTTCATCTACACACCAGAGGGAAGATACAATAGGATGTGAAGACAGGTAGAGGGAACATTATTGAACAGAAAGAATCCAGGAGAAATTCCTAGAAATATCAGAAATGTTTATTTAGTGTAAGGATACTGATAAGTAGTTCTGTTCAGTTATCCATGCCTTATAATTCAGTGGGAAATCTCAACAAAAATCATGACTAGATATGAACAGTAATGCAGAACACATGGGTCTGACCATAACTGTACCAGAAATTTTCTGAGACCTCTGGCAGCTCAATAAGGTACAGCTTCTCACCAGGTATTCCCATATCTTAGTTCTTAAACTTCTTCAGAGTTTAGCCTCTGTGTTTCAATTTTGCCCCCCAATTCTTAAAGGAGAATATTGCTACTTTTCTCCTCCTGCAATGGAAGGAACATCAAGAAGCGCGGGAGAAGTCTGTGCATACTGAGATGCTGAGTGTTGCAAGGTCTATGCACTTCTCCAAGATCAACTGTGAGCAATTTTCGAAGATGTGTCAGATGTTACTTTCTCCTTAAAACTGTACCTTTACTAACAGTGTTATAGCTATCACAAGAATACTCTGGGTTATAACCAAGTCACCTACAGCTCCAGAAGCCATCTTTCAGAAAAAATATACTTACAGGTCATATGAGAACTTCCTCTGAAGGTTAGTCTGGTTCTTCTGAAACCAGTGAACATCCAGGTGTAGCTTTCCATATTCTGTTTGTAACTCTTTCAAGTGTTCTGACAAAAACAGGATTAAAATATATATTAAAATACACACATATGTATACCTCCATATATTACCATAGAAGTATCAAACAACAGATCGATAGTAAGCATGCTAACTCCATTCATCTGTCATGCTCACTACATTTTGTATACAAATGCATAGATAATTGTTGAATTTATTCATCAAAGATGCACAGGATTGGGTAAGAATAGCCTTTCAGCCTAACATATTAACAAAACCAGTGTAACATAGATTTTTTCGACCTCCTTAAGGAATACCTTCAACTTGTTTGCAAACCCTTACTCAGGGTTTTCAAGGTTTCAGCCCAGGAAATCTTTAGGTCTATGAAATACTAATCAGAAGATAGTATGAAATGGCATTCATGTTTATTAGCCATCTAAAGACAAGCTTACAACGCCTCCCTGAATAATACACAATCTACAATTACGTTCCTCAAGAACAGAGGCATCTACGATTTAGAATTTTCTTCCTGACAGAAAGCTTTGTGTGAGGGCACCAGCAGAAGGCACCACAACATACTTACCTGTTTAGAGAACTTAGGATCCGTTCCCCAGACTTCCTGAGGAATAAATTGCTAACAACAATTTTGAAGAACCAACAGGAATAGAAACAAATTATACCAAGTTTTCTTATTTAATATAGAAGTTTGTGAATTCCCCTAGTGCTAAAATGCATGACTCAACACCTTAGGGAGGAATGCAAGAATACACTGCAAAAGGTAGAATGAAGAATAAATATAGCAACAATACACACAGAAGCTAGTTTTATTCTATATTATTTTGTATCAAAGGGTCAGGAGTCCTACATTAAGCACTACATGGACAAATCCTTCTACCGTTGAGGCAGATTAGTCTGACACTTCACTGAACTGCAACTATGCAGATGTAGGATCACCACAGCTCCTGCATCGTCCCCATGACTTGAAGAAAGGCAGCATTCTCAGAACACACCAGAAAAATGCAAGTCTTAAAAACAGGGGGCTTAAAAACCAATATGAGAGACATGTAGAGGGGCATTACAACATACCTCGTAGACTCTGGATCAATCGTTCATTTCCTGTGATGTTACTGATCAGCACTGCCTGGAAGGAGCAAAACAGAAAACTATGTTTTAACTGCAAAGGACCTCTGTTACCATTAATATTATAAACAACACCAACCAAAGAACTTGTACAAGATCTTTTCTTTGCAAAGTGCTGGGTTACAGCCAAACACAAAAACTTTTAGCTGCTAAATAGAGATTTACTATTACAAACAACAAACACTCGTTTTAAGCCAGATTTCCGAGCAAACGGCAGGGGGAAGGGGGGGGGAGGAGGGGAGAGATATCCCTGCACTTAAATAAAAAGAGGAGGAATTTAAAGAGTCCACTACTAAAATTGCTTGCTGCTTTATTCTGGTTTAATCTCACGATTGCAGTCACAGTCAGATTTACTGTATTCATCCCCTGAAGGAAGAACACAGCATAGTACAGCTCGCTATCAAATTACCCTCTCACAGGGAATCAATACCACCTGCATTCAGGCATGCAAGGATGCGCTACGAAAGCATTAGTCATAGAGCAGCAAGGAACTATACAAAAGCAACGTAAAGCCCTCGCATTGTATCACTTTTTTAACTATCCTCTCCCTCACTTTGATAAGAAAGTGCTAGAGGGACCTCCTTCCATTCCCTCACTTTGCTCTCTCTCATTCTGAAGAGGCAGTCAACACCGGAACACGTTTTGTCCTTTCTTTCATCAATCCCCCTCTACCAACTCACATATACACATGCCCCAAAATACCTGAATGTTGACAGAACTAAGGCAAGCCTAAATGAAATTAATTCCTGTGAGCCAGATGTCAGGATAACTCAGATTCGTATTTAGAAAGTCTGGTGCAGAAGAGTCTTCTTAAGATTACAAAAGATGAGATCCACTGACCCTTCAGAAATGACCCAGTCCTGTCTTAGGAGCATGCTTCTTACACTTCACTGCCAATTTCTTCATTATCCTTTTCCCAGGAAACCCCAGGACTCCTGCAGAACAGGATACATCAAGTCCACAGTTTCCCAAAGTTTCTGCTCAAGTACTGATGTGTATGTATGTTAACACCACTTTAATGCAAAGAAATACCTGCATCCATTCTGTCTGCCCAAGTCACCCTGAAACACTGACAACACTTTCACTGCCTTTTTTCACAAAGACTACAGTAATAAGTGCCCGTTGATGAGGAAAAGCAAAACATTCGATCAATCTGAGTGGGATAGCACGTAGCAGAGGGGTAGATTTGTCTTTTGTTCACCCTTTAAAGAGTCCCAGTTCAAAGAGGCAGTCACTCACGTGTTGATGAAGAGGCTGCCGTTTTCAGCTCAATAAGAGAAATATTCCTACGCCATTCTATACATACAGCCGGTTCGTGAACACTGCTGTGAAACGTCAAGAGCAAGGGCCTTGCTCCTTTGTTACAAAGGAAAAAATAATTATAACAACATCAATAACAACACATATTTAAGATTGTTTAATACCTCTCCCTCTCCTTTCTCACAGGACAGGTGAAAAAAAGGCTCCGGATTTGTTTTCACTGGTTTATAGCGGAAAGGAAGTTAATGTTTTGATGGAAATGCCAAGTTTTGCTAATGCGTAAGCAACATAATCAGGTTGTTCCATGATTATCACCTTCAGGGTTTCCAGCATTGGCCACTACCAGAAGCTGTCAACGGACTAGAAAAATCAGTGTGACATGGCAATTTTATGTTCCCACAGTTTGTTGTGGTGTTGTTTTTTTTTTTTTTCTTAAACTTCCAAATACCAAGACCACTTATTTGCCAGTAAAACAGACAAGCGTTCAATGTTTTGTACATTAGAATAATAACTGTGATTAGCTGAAGTGAGTAAAATGATTTGCCTGTGAAAAAGGCTCCTTAAATCACAACAAGGTGGGGGGGAGGGAGCGTGCTCTGGTCTTTCTGGATTGCATATAAAACTCCTTTCAGCAATGCCACACCTACCTCCCTGAATTTGTGGGTGAGAGTCCAGGAAAAAAACACGAAAATCTAGTTAGCTGTTTAACTTGAGCAGGAAATACTGTTTAATAATTTACAGGGCAGTGCTCCAACTCCCAACTTCCAATCCAACTCTATCAATAACGTCAGGCTTTCCATTCCTCTGTCATCCAATGGCTGTGAATTAGGCAGACGTTATTTTTTGGACGGGGGGGTTTATGCAGGTCAAGAAAGCAAACGCTGGGAAGCACTCAGGAAACACATGCCAAAACTCAGTTCCAGGAAGAAACTCACATTTTAAATCTCATTCAGCCCACAAAACAATACCTATGATCCCTAGGAGCCAGAATCTAGCTTTTGGAAACTCACTATATCACCATATCAAAATCTGATCTTCTGTGACAGAGTAACCCTGTAACATAGAACCAGCTTGTTATATTTGCAAACGTGTCTTGCACAGAAGTCCTTGTGACTACCACAGAGGAAAAGTCAGTCTCCTGATTGGAGTCAATGCTGTGGAGAGCAGGTCTTCAGAAACCAAAAATCAAAAGCCACACTGCCACCAGCAGCGATGGAAAAATCTTGCTCCAGCTGGACAGCAAGTTTTTTTAACAACAACTGCCAGAGATATATTTATTTTTTTTATTCATCACAGAACATATCTACATAAGTCATACTCCACTTAAGAAACACAGAAGTTAAAAGTTATTGTTTAAAAAAATCCAAAACAATGCAGAAATACCTGCGAGGAAGCTTTGAGATAAATTATTTCAAAGCATATGTTTTGAGCACATACTATGAACTATGCACGTGCATTTGATCCAATTAATGCCTTACACAGTAGTGTCCATAAACATATTCCTTCCAGGCATTACTACAATAACTCCTTCAGCATTTGTCACTGTCATAAATCAAGCTAACCCAAGCACGCTGAATTGATGTATGTGCTTTCTAACACTGACTGTACACGGTGTGTATAAAAGCATAATGAGATATTGCAACAGGAAAAAGGAATAAAATGGCAAAGAACTTGATGAGAGTAAACACTGGTTGCAGAACTAAAACCTAAGAAAAAAGAGGATTTGCATTCACAAATATAGCTCTCGCAAGGAGAAAAAGATGAGCCACAGCATCAGTAAATCAGCTGCCAAGAACAAAACCAAGTGGGAACAAAGCAAGCTGGTAGGGTAAGATTTATACTTGCAGTAACCAGCAGAAACAAGCATTTATAATTAATCAGGGAAAAGATGGGCACCTCATGATTAACTCAAACTGATCTAAGTCCTTACCTCAAAGAAAAGGAGCAGTTCTGCCTTGCACACTCCTAGTGCTCCCCACCATCATGGTGGCATGGCAGCACAAGCCACATTGTGATTATCTGTTGTTCATTTCTTAATTGTATCTGGAAATTCCCACCCCCCTTCTCTATTTTTGCAAACACGCCTCCCCAGTCACACACTTTCCTAGTAAACATGCACCATCAATTCTTTTCCCTCTTTGTACTCTTCTTCTTCACCACTTTGAAATAATCTTCATGAGTAAAGAAACCATTTATACTAGCCACAGAAAGGCTTTTCATTCTAGGACGTGAGATTAATGGCTAACTACAAACTAGTAAGTGGGGTAAAAGCTAATAAATAAGATCCCTAAGAAAATATTTCTCTTTTAGGTTGGTCTGCGTGCTGCACGCTTACGTATACTTCAGTGGAGGAGCACCAATCGAAGCAAGCCAAAAACAAATTTCAAACCCAAATTGGAGGAGACATTGTTGATTTAAACTTATTTCTCACTGAACTGAATTCCATTCAGAAATCACAGACTTTTCCTCATTCTCAATAAAGGGAAAAAAAACCCCAACCAACCAAACAAAAAAACCCAAAACAAAAACAAAAAAACAAGTCTATTCCCAAAGAGTGATGCTGGTAAAGATCAGGGATTCAATCTTGTTTCGCATCCTCTGCTAAAAGCAATCCAGACTCTTTTTTTGTGATGAAGGACACGTGCACCATGACATGGTGGAGTTCAGCCCTCAAACTGCAGAAACCACAAAAATTGTAAAGTTAACAATTTCTTACACTCTCAGTGGAAGAGAGAGGAAGTTGACACATATGAATAAGAAATCACTTTTATAGCTGCAGGGCAACAGCAAGTGGATTGGAGAAAATAAGCCCTGCACAGTTACAGGACTTTCACAACATTGTTATATTTAATTAAAACCTAAATAGTAGGCAGTGTAGACAAAACAGAATCCTATGATGTGAGAATCTTAATATAAAACCTGTATAGGTATATATAACGTACTTTCTGCTTTCCTTTTTGTCCATTCATTTTGCTATGAAGAGGTAGAAATAGTTAACTCTTAAGCTACACATACTCTAAATTTCCACTCTTTGGGAGCCGACAGTTTAGCTAGTCCCAGACCATCCATTTTTTTTCCTCCACCATGTAAAAATATATTTTAAACAGAGGTACTCTTCTAGACCACTGCTGTACCAGTTATGAGTAAGCAGACTGATTTCTCCTGCTAATTTAGTAACACCATACTATGGCAAGTAGAGCGGGGCGTGAGGCAGTGCTTGCTTTCCCTTAAAGCCTTTTCAAAACTAGAAGATGCAACATTGTTTGGTTTAAAAAACAAAAACAAAACACACATAGGCACCTTTTCCTTTTCACAGCAGGCTTTCTTCTCTCTGCCCCCCGCCCACTGTCATTCCTTTTGAGCAGAGCCGACTCTCTGCATACCAATAGGTATTTTGTCTCAGAAGGCTGTGCTGGAAATTGAAATTTTCCCAGAGGGAGGGGAACCGAGAGCAGCTGTGGCCAGTGTTAAAAGACACTGAGCAACACCACAGTGACGTGCTTCACATATAATGTACAAAGCTTGGCCCCTCTCCTCAGTAAAACAAGATGTGGGCTGAGGAAGAATTACACAAATCCAAAGAAAATGACAAACTGCAAAAGCATGTTCTAGCAGTTAAAAATAAGAGAGATTACATGTATTGTTCTCCTGTTACCCCCTTCAAAAAGGCTATTGTGGCTGTGTACATCCCATCAGCTATGAGTCCTGAATAACAACCATACAGAATATTGTTCTTTAGAAAATTGCTGACGGATTAGAAACAGCCCTTTTGCACTCCTGATTCCTTATCTGTTGTTACTAAGAGTTCGTGTAAGCTCTCTTGATCTCTTCAGTCTATTTCTGTGCATTTCCAGAAGCCACTTGCTAAATCCACATTAATCCTTAAAAATTCAACCAGATTTTTTAAAAGCAGACTGTTGATAGAAGTGTTTTATACATACTCAGACCTAAGAGAATAATGATGACAGCAATTTCCCAGTATTACATTGCCTCAGTGAATGGTGAGCCCACTGGGTATTTCAGGGTCTGACTACCTCCTACCTTCTATGCCCTCGTCCTTTAAGTAGCACAGAGACAGTTCTAGAAAAGAAGGCAGATTTAACTCAAAGTGGTTACCACACTGCGACCGACAATGACTTTAACGTGGCAAATATCTTAGTTGTGTGTTAAGTTTGGTATGAAACTGCACATCAGTGGCATAATTATTCTGTATTCTATCATCAGAGTAATAAGACACAGTGACCAGAGATGAACTGCAATTAAGATGGATCTTGAATATTACTTGAGAGTTGCTTTTGGTAAGGAGTACAGACTGTAAAAGTTTGTTCCCATACAGATTTCTTCTACAATGAGAAGAACCATAATTTCTCCCTGAAAAGAAGGGGTTTTGAGACAGACCGTTCACTCCTACATATCAGCTGAAAGCATTTTCATTTTTAAGATCAACAAAAAGAACTAAACAAAATCCCATTTATCACTCCAAGATCTGTCTAGTTAGTTAGACAGCTTGTATTACTTGTAAAGCGAGTTGAGAGACTCGGGGTTTGGATTTGCGTTCATCCTTCCTGGACTAGTTAAATACTTGCTGCTAATCCCCCTGGGTTAAATAAAGTTCAGTTCAAGGACCAAGTTTCCTACAACCAGAAAGGGTGAATTCATTACTTGCCTCCCAGGAATCCCGGATTCCACTGGAATCCATGAAGCTGAAAAACAAGGATACGTGTTTTGCTGTGTGTGTATACAAATATGTATGTATGCACATGTGAATATATAACACACACTTATACATGGATATACATATACGCACAAAACAAAGCACTCAGAAACTGTCTTCTCTTATATTCCATATCCCATTGTTAAATAACCTCTGATTCTGGACAGCTTCTTCAGATCAAGGTCCTTAGTGAAGAGAACCAAGCTTTCTCTCTCTTCCCTGCCACCATATCAAGGGCATTCCTAAATTAGAGTGGATGAATCCATGCCAGCTTGGCTGACGGCATCTTTTTGACAAATACACAGGTTTCCAGTAAAACAACTCTCCCTACTCTTAAATCACAGAGTTGGGAAACAAACAATATCTGTGCAGGATATTTGCTCATGTCACAACATGAACAAATTTTGAATTTGCCACGAAGTGGTGCACAGGCACATACACGCTCATCCTACCGTTTCAGGCTCCAGAGATGCGCTCTTCTCCAGTCACAAAAAGCAGAAGACAGGAAATGAGTCCATTGCACCACTTTTATCTAATGCTTCCTACAGCATCAGCTCCTGGGGTTTCAACAGCAACCTTCATAGATTATTCCATTACTGAACTGCATTTTAGGATGATGGAGGGAAAAGCACTCCAGAGGAAGGAACAGCTATACTAGATCGGCCCGAAAAACCCACCTTGCCCAGCATCCTGTCTCTAACACTGGATGCCAAACGAACACCAAGGCAGCCATAAAGCACAGTATTTTCTAAGCAGGAGCTACTTCTGGCTGAGGAACGCTTGGAACCAGAACAAACACCTTTGTATTGGGTGGTGGGGCAGGTGTTTGTCCAAGGTTATCCAGTGGCTTTTTAACCCACACAGACCCACTGCAACTAGGCATTATGGATGTCACACACTTGCAGCTTCACCATCTATTGCATGAAGAGCACTTCTGCCTAGTCTGAACTACAACTTGCTGACTGCATTTGACGCCTATCAGTGGATGGAGAACAACCAGGCCTTGTCTCTCCCAGCCACAAGCATTTTCTGCACCATTCAGGATCCCAGAGAACGTCACGATGGCTCTCCTCAGCTGGCTGTTGTCCAGCCTGTAACCTACACTGTGGATTCCTACAGAGAAACTACTGCACAGCTTTGGTTATCCTCCTTGTTCTTCTCTGTGTGCCTTTCCCAGCACTTCAAAACTCCACCGGTGACCTCCCCCCAGTACAACAACCAATCCAGTTTATTTCTAAGCTGCTTTGTAATTTTTGCCTTATCATTCACCCCCATGATAACACTGTCTTACCACGTGGCTGCATGATTTCTCTACAAGTCATGCATGTGTAGCCTTTTGTAATTCCAGGTGTGAATGCATTCATTAGTCTCCCTCATCCTTGTCACTGACTCTTTCAGAAGGAAACTCCAAGGACTTCAGAAGCAAGATTTCCTTTTCCAGCAGCCACTTTGACTCTTCCCCAGACTACCAAATTCACCCCCACGTCCAACAGCAGTTCTGGTTTTGTAAAATACTTCCCACCACTTTTCCTGGCACAGATGGCAGATTTAATGGACAACAGCTCCTACATGTCCTCTATAATCAAAAACACCACTGCAACAAGAAAGGTGGATTGTGTGGTGCCAGCTACATTTGTCTGGTACCACAGTAATTGGAAGCAGAAAGGTTGCACACCATGCTTGGCAGAAGCAACATGTCATCCACCGAGCTTCTTGTCACCAGCTCTCAACATCCACCCATGTGGCCAGCCTGCGCTGTAAACTCTGCGGCCAGCACTTCCAGTTCCAGTGACTTTTAATAATTCTGGCTACAGGAAAATCTACTTATGAAAAGGAAGCATAAAACGTATTTCCCTTGTAAAAGGCCGTAGAGTAAATTAAGCAAATAACTCGGCTCTGTTTGCCCTTTTCTTACCTTCTGGGTTTTCTTAACTCATGCATGTGCTTTCACTCCTTACAGGACAGAATTGGAATGCAAAAAGATGCCAAAACAGAATGATGGGTTTCACCAAAATGTAAAGTGGGGTATCTTTCCAGAGGATGGTAAATTTAAACAATTCCCACAGCACTCAATAGCAACGCCCACTATCAGGAGACAGAAGTGACAACGAGACTGATTACTCACTCAAATGCTGTCTGACTATCCTGGAGTATCTTTTTAATAAATACATATATTAAAAAAAAAAAAAAGACAACCTATACCTCAACTTTTTTAAAGCATACGCAAAGACTGAACCCAAAGAGAAGAGAGAAATTATCAAAGAAACATGTTTGTCTCAAAAGAGGTAAAAAGAACTGGTTTATTATTTCTCTGAAGACCCTTGGATAAAAATGATTTCAAAATAAATTAAAAATATATGCCACTGATATGCATATTAATGAAACAATTCCACCTTCCATTTTTACTCAATTTTTCTTCCTCTAAGTCCTTCAAAGATTATTCTGGTGATACTTTCTTCATGCACCACAAGTTTTGAACAGCGAACTGTCACCTAATGGTGAACCCTTTACCTAGGGTTGAAAAGTACCTATTACCATCACCCGTGTCTGTTCAGTCTGCTGAAAATAATAGTCCTGGAAAGCTGATCTATAAACTTCAGTCAAGAGACTCTACAGGAGAAGCAATAAACCCAGAATGAATACTTTCAGCTAAATACTTCTGGCAACAGTGAGAAAAGTGATATTAATCACATCCGAGGTGGCATCAGCACACCCAAGGTGGTATCAGCAACATGTCGAAAATACACAACAAAACAGCTCGCAAGATACTACACAGCAGTAACTGTACACACTGCTATTTAAGTAGGTGCGTTCACATTCTTCACAAAGGACTTCCACCCCTCTGGCAATGCTGCACTGTCAGGAGCACTGTCACGAAAGGCTAGTCTAACCTTCTGAAGTCTCCCAGTGCTATTGAGTTTTGGAGGCAGAAGGCCAAGGTGCCACAAAATTTGTAATGCATTTAGAAATAAATGTCAACCATAAATGGTTACAAAATGTATACAAATGTATACAAATGAGTAATCAGTCTTCTTGTCACTTCTGCCTCCTGATAGTGGGCGTTGCTATTGAGTGCTGTGGGAATTGTTTAAATTTACCATCCTCTGGAAAGATACCCCACTTTACATTTTGGTGAAACCCATCATTCTGTTTTGGCATCTTTTTGCATTCCAATTCTGTCCTGTAAGGAGTGAAAGCACATGCATGAGTTAAGAAAACCCAGAAGGTAAGAAAAAGGCATGTAAATGTATACAAATATATTTGGGAATACAAATATTGTTGGTGCAGCTGCTTCTTTTCCTTAAGTTTTAAAACATTAGCATACAAGAAAGAAAGCCAGAGGCCAACCCAAGGTTGGTAACAATGATTTATAGAGCGGGTAGAGGTTTTATTCAGAAGTGCTGTTACTTGCAGCTTCTAATATTTCACATATTATACAATGAATGCTATAATGTCCATTCAATGTCCATTTTCTAAATATTATACAATGATACATAAATTAAATGTTTGCCACACCAACACTGACTGTATGCCCATCAGCCGGAACATATGAGCAACCTTACGTTGCTGCAGAGGGTGTCTTGGTAAACCAGAGTCTCACAGAAAACTGTGGCTAGAAAAGGCCCTACCTTCTCTTCCTGATGTACTCTGTTGGCATTTTCCATCTGAAAGTTGTGCAAGGACTGGATTTTGTCAATCTGCTGTCGCTGCTTCTCTAGCTCCCCTTGGAATTCATTCTTTTTGAGCTCCACGGCACCCCTCTCCGCTGCTGCCCTGCGGACTTTGCCTTCCAGATCCATGATCCGACCCTGAGGAAGAGCAAATTAGCCAAAGCAAATAGAAATGCTTCCCACTTGCTGGACTCTTATCCAATACATTCAAGGAATACTAAATTTCACATAACTAACAATGCTAATGTCATCAAACTATTGTGTCAGCCAGTGATAGCTGCCACACAACACAGACATGCACCCCCCCAGTTTTACATAAATTACCAGTACAGCATATTCTGTAGAAACTATGAAAATTTCAGCTAAAGATAAGAGAAATGCAAAGCTGCCTCAGTACTTGAGCTTAAAAAAACCCAAAACATCCCCACAAAAAAAAAAAACACACCATAAAAAAAGACTGCAGTCTGCAATTTTTCTGAAGTACAAGGTCAAATCATTTTCTAGATTTAATCTAGACAATTCTGACATCATTGCACTTCCCAGTGTTGATCCTAAACTAGCTCAGAGGGAAAACTCCTC